>NW_013525224.1:2115652-2183449 GCF_000836215.1 Papilio polytes
ATTTTTTTCCAAATATTTCAACTTTACAAACACTCTCCTGTAAAGTTTGGACAAAGTCGCTTAGTTATGTTTGCCTTTCAAGCGTCGATATCTATCTTCTATATCTATACATATAACAAAATTGGAGTGTCTGTTTGTAATATCAAAAGAAAAATTCCAAAATTGGCTGGCGACAGCTCGTGGACAAGGACAATAAACATGAAGACACCGAATAGGCACCGCCACACTTTATATAGTATAGTATGTATTTACTGATGCTTAGAGAACCAAACAAAAGAAAATCTATTTAAGTATTGCCTCGCAAATATCAGTAAGGAAATTAAACGGGACCTTTTCAACATACCTTCGCTGATATAGCGTATACTAATGACTGGAAGGCACGCGCTTGGACTTCTAAGGGTGACCAGCAAGGGACGAAAATTTCGTAAAGGGTAACCCTAAAGCTGGGGACGCGAAGCGATAATTAATGCTTTAAACGACTGTGTTTAAACAAACATTGCAGTTTCATTTTAAGCTCTATCACGATTGAATAAAGTAGAATATAATATTGAGTATAAGAATACGTTTGGTCCAATTTTATAGTCTGGGGTGGCGAATAATAAGAGGTTTAGGTACATACAAAGTTGGAAGCGAGTTGTTGATGAATGACACTCCATGGACCCATTGCCCTTCGGATGTTTTAAGTGGGTTGGATAAGAAATGTCGGATATCAAGTGAAATATTTGTTGGGTGTGTGTAGGCAGATATTGTGTTTGCTTATACCCGGGTAATTAATATGTAAAGTTTGTGGAATCACTTCGTCCGCCGATGAGCGGCTGGAGAGTGATTGTTTTTGAGTTACGTTCCATTATACGTTTATTACTAAAAATTAATGTTTCATACTTCAACTATGATACTGTTAAATAAAATCTAAACAGTTTAATCTTAATTTTAATAACATTTCAGTAAACTAAAGATGTTACATAGCATTATTTAAGGTAAATAATTAAAACATAGTCCCCTAAATGAAGCGATGACTGGCGAGAACGTCACGGCATATGTCGGGGGTGCGCATTGGACGCGCTAATCATCCGAGATGCATAATAGCTTGTTACTTTCTATTAGCTAGAAATTTAAAACCTTGTGCGAAGGGAAAGGGTTACGTAGTCTAATATTTTTGTCAAAATTTAACAAACATTTAATTTTACTTGTAAGCATTTTTAAGAAATGGGTTAAAAAGAAAGTGAGAAGTCATTAGGAAGTAAATTGTCTTTTTTTAACATTAGAATTATAAATCTAAAATTACGTTAATCATTTAATGCCAACAGCCGTTTACCTCAACCCCCAATATATGAATTAATTTTTATATGACAGTTTTCTATAGGTTGGATTTTTTTTAATGTTATTGTGCGTCACCACAATAAGTGGCAAAAATCATGTTTCAAAATTCTAGTACAGTCTATATTCTATCACCTACTTGATAATAATTAATTTAAGTGGTTTTGTAATATGGATATGGCTCTACTGAGGACAAAGAACAAATATCTTTACCATGTATAATAATCTCGAAACAAAATATTTAACGTTCCCAAGAAGTGTTTCATCAACGTGTTTATATTTCGATCATTAAACGCACAAAGCCGTTAGCGCCTCGCTATTGCAGACTCTATTGAAATTCGAGCCTTTATGAAACTATGAAAACCTAATGACCATACGTCACATCGTAAAATACCTACCAAAACAATGGGAGCCCGCGACAGAAATTAATATATCATTATGTCAGAGGCATGTACTGGCAACCCTAGCAATATGTCTGTCTCGCTCTCTTACAGGGGCTCCCAACTCACGTACATAATCATAATTTAGACAGCTTACCAATTAGTCTTTGAGATAGTAATAATGATTGAATTTAATTTTCTCAAACATTTATTTAATATCATATTAGGTAAAAAAAATGACTATTGACAACAGAATTTCCTAACATTGTAACAAAAAAATAACATACAAAGTCAATAAAAGAGTTTGAAATATCATGGGTTGCAATTGTTTTGAAAGCCTTTCCTTTTAGATTAGATTTTTTTTATTGCGATTTTCGTTATTGGCGACGCAAAAACATCATCCGAAATCTGCATTTTATTTGATATTACATGTAGACACTCCAATTTTAATTTATATATAAGATAATAGGGTTATAACGGTATCAGGTTTTACATTTTTAGAATGATTAATATAAATTAACTTAATGTACGAGTATATTTATTATCAGGCCGTTAGTTTGCAATCCCTGTCGTAGAGCCTAAGTTTTGCGCGCCATCTCTTTCCATGGGCGGCAAACTTCGCTATGAATACGCGAATCTCTCCCGTGATTGGGATTAGTTAATCTTTGCGCTGAAACTGCTCCGAGTTAAAATTCTAATGTGTTACAGCGCCTTTGGGTAGTGTTTGTGTTTTGCTGATGTAATTTATGACAAACTAACTTATAACAGTAGATTATGACTTAATTTATTGGACTTATATTAGAATTTAACCTACATTTATTACTATTAATTTTGGCTTATGTGTTTAGAAATTAGTACTTATGGCTATGATGTTAAAACCTATATTAGTTTAACAACAAGCACTAAGTAACAATCGCTGATCGAGAATATTTAATTTTTGAAACACAAAAAACGTCCTTATTACGATGTGAATGCGTTCTCCAACCTTACAAGTTACGGAAACAAAGTAAAACATTTCTAGTACATTCATATTGTAATATAGAAAACATACTGGAATAATTTATAAGGAATACATAGTTCGTAGAACAGGGAGCAATCATGCGTGATATTACTTCCAATAACTTGTGTATACGGGGCAGTTGATGTTATTTGTACAAAGAAAATACTTAAAAATCCACATAATATTGTTTTAACGGAAATACTGAATACTGAAAAACTTAACGTTAATTTAAAACTACGTACTCGAGAAATAAGATAGCTCTAACATTAATTGTAGACTATTACACAAATTACTACTAATTTCGGTAGTTTTTAGTGCAGAATTTATATTAAGGGTTGCGCTTAGTGGCTATTTCATCTCTCTGAGTGCAGCAGTAAATCTGTAAGCTCCGTCTTTGAATTTATTCAAGTGAAAACTGATATCTGAACAAAGATATTGTCTCGTAATTTGTTATCCTTATATATTACCTATTATATACAAAGCTATGAGTTATCACATCATTAATGATATATCTTTGATATTGATATCTTTGTTTATATCTTAGTGAACACTGAAGTGAATTATAAGGGCTTATCACGTACATACGTAAGATCGTTTTCGTAACGACATCGACATAATTTGTGTTAGATTTATGCAGCATCGTACAAATCTTGTCAGTAAAATTATGTATACGTTCTCGCAAATGTCACTCAAATATTCGTAATACATCATCTAAAATGTATAATGGTGACGTATAAATAAAAAAAATAATTTAAAAAATTGTCTACGATTTTAAAGGAAACATTCTGCATCGTAATTAAAATATAATAAGATTGCTTTTTATTGTCACGTTTATATTCCTTTGATAAATGAAAATTACATCGTGATTTTAATAGAACACCTCTCTTCAAAGAGATACAAGAATATACACAACAAAGCAACATTGATCAACGAGGCGGCGTGTTAACAATGAATCGGTGAATAAAAACAGTAATTTGCTAATGCCTCACAAGTCGCATGGAAATAGGGTAGGACGCGCGTCACGATATGTAGCACTTGACGTCGCAGGCTAATTTACACCGGCCTACCACAAAGGGAAATACGCTAATTAAAAAGCGAGTCGTCAGTCAGAAAGTGTCGTGTCGCTGCACAAGGCGGTAGCCGCGCTTTGTCGAACGCGCTGTTGTTCTACTGCAAGGTTCCCGCGGCTTTTTGATAACAAATGTCATTTGTTTCAATATTTTTTAAATACCTTGATTTTCTAGTAGATGGCCTATATAAATTAAGCGTACTAGCGTACGTTGAATACAGTCTATTTTATTAAATCCCAATCTTAAGCCTACTACAAACTTTCTTTGTTTTATCTGAAGAGTCGGATCGTTCAGATAAATGTAGTGTGTAGCATGCTTAACAAAGATCTTATCTTACTATTATTATAAATTCGATTGTTTAGATGAATGGAATGATGGATGTTTGTAAGAAGGTATCCCAAGAACCGCTCAATTGATCTGGATGTAATTTGGCGAAGATGTAGAACATACTCGTAGTCTAGAAGAACAAATAGGCTACTTAATATCGCGCGGACAGACTCGCGGGCAACAGCTTAGCTTAAAATTAAGCGTCTTAGTTGGTAGGCTAGTAATTTAACAAAATAAGAAAATTATAAAAGTCTGTACTTGACTTTATCTTTAAATTACCACTAAGGTATAATTATGTTTTAAACAAGTAAATGGTATGCTTAGTAAAACAAATAGAAAACGGAAAATGAACATACAAAATAGAATCAGAACAGAAACGACTGAGCCCGTAGATATTCCATTTAGAAAAAAACTCTTTACATTTCTTTTCATTCTTTCTCGTAATAAAATTAAAAACATTGACGTAGCAAGCGTCTACTTATGCTTCAAATGTGCCATACATTTTGTTTGGGAAAACAAGATGTCTGAAGGAAATGATGCAGAGGAAAGACTTTAATGAGCTGATTCGAGTGCACTGAATGCAACCTCCATACTCGGGCTCGTAACAAAAGACCCTTTCCATTATGCCAGTTTTCAAAGGAGAAATGATGCCAGTGTTGCCGGTTTGTTGGGGTTAGAAATGTACAGCCTGTGTTCTAATGCGACCGGCTATTGTGTCGGTTAATGTGAAATGTTGATTGCCTGTGTGATAGAGTGCCTTAGTCGGAATGCATGGATTAGATTTTTTCCATTAATTAGTTAAATAAAACGGTGTTGCGCTTTCATTGTGGAATTTTCCATGATATTTCTTTCAGAGATAAAAAAGTTGTTTTGTTTTCTGATATTGTTTTAACTTTTTTAAAGTTTTATTTTTATGTATTTTTTTGTTTCAGATCAACATATGGAGTAGCGAATGTGGAAAACATCAAGAATTAAAAACCTCTTAATAATAGCTTGCTGGAAGACTTCGACTTTGGGTGGCGTGATGCAAGAATGAAACAACTTTTTTGAATATTTAGCAAAAATACATTTTAAAAAAAATGTAATACTTTAAGAGTATTTTTTACTGTACGTTCTGGATAGCATCAAAAATTACAAACTGATAAATTACCATAATTGATAAAAAGTTTATGGATAACTAGTAAACTTAAAGAATTAGTTTTAGTAAAAGTTTAAGATAAGGCATTTTATTTAACATTGTCCTAACATTAAATTCAACTTTTGGACAGAATTCATAGTCATTGATTGTTGAAAACCATCCCGCTGAGTGCTGGCCCGGTCTTAACCGTGGATGGTTTTATCCAACAGCGCTACATGCAGATCGATAATTCCGATTATTGTTTCACTAAAACATGCACTTATTCGTAAAAACCAGGTTGCAATACTCCACTATTGTACGGCTCAATTGTTTCCTTCATTCTGTAAGTTCTTTTGAGACTTCATCGACTTGGTTTGTTACTACTTTATCGTGAATTCCATATAAAACTAGTCTTCCTTTGAATGTATGGAAATATTAACTGTTACTTTTATTTTCTATTTTGTTAAAAAAAACACAGTTATTTGTGTAGGAAATTACTTCACACATTGTCCTCTTTTTTCCTAAATACAATAAGTTTTGTATGTTTTCCATTTTTTTTTAATACTGCACATATTTGTTATAGATATCTGTAGCTATTCCTCGACGTTGTTTCAACAGCCACAATTACATGCAATCACCTTTAATTGGCACATCGAGGTACCACGTGACGTCATTGGATTCTAGTAAAAAAGGTGAAACCCACAATCAGGGGAAAAAGTGGCAATTGCGAAGCACTTAGTGTTGCTAGCATAGCGCTAATTAAAGTGTCACAATATCGCACGATTCACTCTAAATTAGGGTTCCTTGATGAAAAAATAAATAACACACATAAAATATAAAAATTCGAAACTATAACAGAATGTTTAGATATTGTTAACGCAGTATTAATTGTTATTTAATAGCAAAATATTTATATGTTTACACAATAGTTGAATTTTACTAAACAAATTTAAATTAGATTCCAATTGAGTAGTTTTTACCATAAATATACGTAACAGAAAAGCAAAGTATTAAAAAACAGTTCATTTTAATTTTTTTTTTTGTATAAATGCCAACATAGAACAAGAAATGTACTAGAAAAATATTTTTTTTTTATTTAAATGTTTAATTTAATATTGTACGGAACAAATTGTATTAATAAAAGGCGGCGCCAATAAAGACTTTTTTCATTGGCACCTATGTGAAAGCTTTCTAATTGGTAACTCGCAACTCGCAGCTCGCAGCTCTCCTGCGGCTGCAACGTGACACTTACCCCGTTTTAATTTCAATCTCACCCTCGAAATGCACTTAATCAAACAAAACAATGTTTTAATTTTTAAAAAAAACAAAAATAACGTGCGCGTGAAACAACACAATCGAAATTCACTTCAGGCGATTGACAACGAAGTGTAAAATCAACGCGCTACGTCATGTATATGTTGTTTATTTTATCTTGGTACGAAATATCGACACTAGCTTTTTCCCTCGACTCTGTCCGCGTGGAATTAGAAAAACAAAAGTGAGTATCCTATGTGTTCCTTCAGACTATACTCTAAATGAGTATCAAATATCATCAAAATTCGTTCAGCCGTATAGTCTACAAACTCTAACATCCATCCATCCATCTAAACTTTCGCATTTATAATATTAGTATGAAGTATGATTGAACTTAGATGGCTTCAAAAGTAGATGAAGACTGAAGAAAGTATGTCAATACTTAATTACTTAATAATCTGTCAAGATTATGTCAAAGAGGATATGCTTAAGAGAGTCAATTCAGATATAAAGGTATTAAAAATTGCTTTAACACGCATACATGAAACATTACACATAGTCGACATGTTGTATATCAAACGATATCGTAGTTCAAACAATGAGCTAAGATAAAGGTGTAATTAAACTGTAATATATTTTTTATTTAATAGCCCTAAATGACATTAAAATCAACAAACGAAAGTAACAAACCTGAATTGTGATCGATGATATAAAATAACCATCAACACTCGTTAATTTAAACTAGTAACAATTTGTCAACTAACCCCAAAATGTTGTCGGGGCATCGCGCCCAGTGTTGACAAAACTTTATTACCGAAAATTGGACAATATTGCCCTAAATCGGGTAATAGTTTTTTTGTATAGCCACCGCGCAGTTGGCCGGTCGATGTACAAAAGAATGGTCTAGTTACGTGACCCCGAAGTATAGCTCTGAAAGGTGACAATAGGAACGAGAAATTCCGGTTTTATTTTACATTTTTACTATCTAATTTTTATTAAAAAAGGGGCATGATTTGGAAAAATGTGGTGAAATGAGTTAGATAATATGGACTATATAATATGTAAATAATTCACCGTTCGAATTATTTAAAACTTTATGTACTTTATCGAAACAGTGTAATTGTATTAAATCTTCTGTAAAATCTAAAACAATTGACGCACGGGCATTCTTTTAGGATAAATCTAAGTCCTAGTTCCGGTTTTTGTTAAATACAATTAAATAAGAAATAAAATTAACCTGCCAGTATTATTATTTTTATAATTAAGCTACCTAGACTTACCTAACATTGTAGTATAAAGTAATATCTTAAAGCATTTTTATAAAGAACATAAGATTGAATACTAGAAGTCCATTAGAACTATTATAAAAGACCACAGATAAAAGCCAAAAAATGAAACAGCATTTTAAATGTCTCTGCTCTAATTTTAACGGCCGCAAAACGGAATAATACCTGCAACAGATCTCACAATAAAAAAGCATCACAATTATCCATTGACATACGGCGCTATTAAAAATTTAAAATTAGAAAACGTTAAAACAATGGGTACATTCGTTCAGTCACCGCGATTCGGTCCGTCTGCTTCTGCGGCCGAACAAAGCCCCTCATTGTTCCAGCGTCCATTTTAAATGGGCAATATGGCGACTGCGAATTCAGCCGCTAAGGGTTGCACCACACGAACAATAGTTTCGCAAACTATCGATTTCTAATAAACTTCTACAGACAAATGATTTATGCCCATTTCACATTCTAACTTTCTGTTTAACAATGTTATCGTTCAGAATGTAATATAAGTTAGTTTACGTAAATCTTAATGGACGGCACGTCTATAAAATTTAATTACTTATTACTATACATTTTCCAGATGCATAAAAATTTCTCAAGTGTAAGCTTTAGATTGCAAACAGAATTTACGTACAGACCTTGAGAGCTAAGGACCACACACTTTTCAGGACAAAAAAAATAACTCATAGCCTATGAGCCTAAATTAAAAAAATGTAGAGCCCGAATCGCTTATCGATTGGCTTGAAATGCAAGTTAAAATAGAAAATGGTCTGTGTAGCCCAGCCCTTAGCTACAAGACATTTGAGACAATGCTTCTATTATAGTGAAGGGTTAAAAGCATGCTATTGGTCAACTCCCCTTCGGACATGGAACGTACGAAATTGCGCTTGTGTGGGTAAGTACCACTACATCGACAGAATTGAAAATCATAAAAAGATACGAGTAGGTTATATGCCTGACAAAACGAACTATAATTTTCTTACCCCAAAATATACTTCGATACTGTTTAGTGGAGCACGTGTTTTAACACCTTGACCGCCGTTGATTGATATTAATGACGTCAATGTTTTTATATCTAACTAATATTATAAATGCGAAAGTTTAGATGGATGGATGGATGTTTGATAGAGTTTGTAGCCTTAACGGCTGAACGAATTACGATGAAATTTGGTACAGATGTATAGGATAACCTGGAAAAGACATAGGCTACTCACTTTTTTTTTAATTCTGCGCCGGCAGATTCGCGGGCGAAAGCTAGTATTTCATAACAACTATGTATCACGCTGCTTTTCATATGAATACTCTATTTCTTGGTCTAGCTTCCATTTCACAGGTTTACGTAAAATGTTTTTCAATAGCTATGATTTGTCAAAAATTCGCGCCCGATGTTAGATTCACGGTAGAAAAGGGTTGATTATTGAGGCTAAAATGTATTTTAAATACTGAAGTTTTTTATTCGAAGACCCTTAATATCTAACATGTCTTAGTAATGATTACATAGAGCGCTTGATGGGACAATTAAGACGTATAACTTCAAGAAAAGTTCCTATCTAAGTAATCACACACTTTGCGTAATAATCAAAAATACTCCTTAACCACAAGTGCGTTAGATTCATTGGACGCGTGTGGCGTGACAGAGGATCGCAATCAAAACTTCCCCCCAGTACTACACGTCCCACTTTTCTCCGAAGAGTATTATTTGAATGTTTCAAGCCGTGAGAAGGGTCCAAACCCCCACCCCGGCCCCACGCGTGTCCCGGCCTGATAATGTAATTAAAACAACACCTTTATTTGGGACCGTCGTTTTGTAACGAGTTTTAGTTTGACATAGGTCCTTTCCAAATTCATACTTCTTTATATATCTTACTTTATACAAAAGGTTTATTTTTAGGTTTACCAAACTAAGTTTATTACGAAAAAAAGGTTTTCTGTTACAGAATGAGAATTACTAATGATAAATTCTGTAAAGGACATATTCTAAGGTATAATATAACTGGAACGATCATTACTTAATAAATACAGAATGCATCATTTTTTTTACTTAATTAAAACAGTATGTAACTTAAACATTGATGAAACCTTTGATTTACTATTACAAATGTGGTTATCGACTAACAATCATTGAAATTATATTATACTAGTTGTTGCTCGCGACTGCGCCTGCGTGAAATAAAAAAAAATAAAAAAATATCACAGATAAATTACCGGTCTAACGGTGAAAGAATTTTTAAAATCGGAACAGTAGTTTTTAGTTATATCAATATAAACAAAAATACAAATCTTTCCTCTTTATAATATTAGTATACATACCTAAGGATGCGGCGAAGTATATTACGGTAAGTAATAGTTAAAGTAAAAGTTTACATAAGGCCATGTGGTGTTACTGAAGTTAAGCAACCAGCTTATTACGTTAAGCGTAATCTTTAGCGGATAAACAAAACAGTTTCAGTAAGAGGAGTGGAAAGCGAGCGGTGTTTTCGAGTAGAATTTTCGGGGTAACATTATACCCGTACATTAGGGCTAAGTGATAGCGTCACATTTGTTGGATTAATTCATCATCTGAATTGCCGTGGCCAGACTGATGGCCCGGAACGCCCGTTCCTCCCCAACCTCCCCTATCTAAGGATGGGGGCACATCCGCGCCGCAACTTTTCTTCAAGTCCATTTTACGTACGAGAATTTAAATTATAACAATATATGTTTAAATAAACATATAAGACAACGGTAGTCATTAATATATTACGAAAAATGTTTACTTTCTACATAAAAAATCTTTCGTCTGTGAGTTCGTTCTTGTTTAGTTAAAAATTAAAACATAAGTTGCCTATGTGTTCTTTAAGACTATGTCCTACATCTATGCCAAATTTCATTGAGTAATTCAGGCAGCAAACTGTAACAATAGCCACCCATCCATCAAAAATTTAATATTTATAACATTATGAAGAAGATAAAAATACGTGTTGACTTTTGTTTATTGAAACTTCAAAAAATTTACCTTCGGTAAATAAAATAACCGTGTCTACAACGATTGTCTTTTATTTTATGAGTCAAATAAACTTGTTTGTAGGTAAAATGTAACACCTTGATCTAATAATTCAGAAAGTCACGCTGGCAGATTTAGGCAATCTGATATATTTATTACAGACCCGAAAACCGATTCCGAATATTGACATGTTCATTAACAGATTCACTGTGATGTAATTACCTTTAACTCTTATAAAGCAAAAAAAGAACAAACACACAATACTTTTAAAAGTGAAATTAACGCGTTGTAGCGCTTAGCCGGTTGCGCTAGCGCCCATTGCCCTTTGCCCCCCGAATTAGTCCCCTGTCCCCCTGTGGTGAGGGGGGCACCCTCCCCCACAGGACACTGCGAGTGTAAGGATAAATGGGAGGGCTGGCTCTTCTGGTTGAGTGTAGATTTTCCGAATGCGGTGTTGATGATGGTTGTCTAGGGATTGGAGTACATAATCTATCGATAAGTTTAATTTTAGAGTAAGATATTTTCCTTATTATTTATTTTGTCTTACTTTTGTATTAATATAAAGAAATGTAGGGTGTAAGAGTTTTTGAAAAAAAAGTAAGACATTGTTTTTTGTATGAATTGATTAATAATCTTTTGAAATTAATTAAGAAAAGTTAATTCCGTAATAAAAAAAATAGTAATGATTAAATTTCCTTATTAATTTAGACCATAGTTGCTTTTTTATTGTCTTCAATAGTCGGTATTTTTCGGCCACAAGTGTATGTTTCGTGGAGTTTGTGTAGTATATTGCGACTGCATATGATCCTGGTAGGAAAGTAAAGCTTTTAAGTTATAAAGAAAAGACAAATATCGATATTCGATAGATGAAATAAACAAGGTTGTCGTAACCGCAGCACGTCCCTAGAGACACAATTTCCCTAGACCGTTGGACAGCCGGTTGTAAATACTCGTGTAAAATTGTCCACGCTCCCTCCCTGGAAGCCTTTTGTGCTACATATTTCTTTGTTATTTACCTCGCACTGCGGCGCCACCTACCTGCGGGATGATTCATTTATGTTTGGGTTTAATACTTATTTGAATGAGTTCGTGGACGTTTGCTGTTATGAAGTATTAATAAATGTAATGTAATAACACATTATAGTGTTATAAATTGATATTGAAATACAAATGTCGAATTATTCACCTACATGACGGACAAAATGCCAGGTAAAGAGAAAAGGCCAGAAAAAATATATGACAAGCAAAATCACGTCAACCATCTATTGCTATTACTTTCCGAACTCATGTAAAAATCACTTACAATTTATAATAGGAATTTTATAATAAAGCAGTGTGTACATCACACTGATGTAAGCGGGACATAAAGCGGAGTAAAACCGCCTAATACTTGGAGCACTTATGAGTTCGGCTCACGATCCCGCGGGTTAATTGCTAAGCACAAATGAGCGAGGCGAGTTGCGCCTGCCATAGCCGACCGACACCTGTGGTAAGGACAGTGTTACACTGAGAACAACTCAAAGAACATTATTGTTTCCCAGTAAGATAAAGAACGTAATCCGATTTGATGTGCGGAGTCAGTGTCGATATCCAAAGTTAGGATGCTCTGTATCACCAGCCTATTTGCTTTTCATATGAAAGTTGATCTCAGATGTTAAAACTATGCGACTATTTCCTAAGGTGGATTTTACAAGAAGGTTTTTGTGTCAAGACAAGTGTGAGAAAATAAATATTAAATTTTATCAGGCAAAATGTTAAAATGAAAGCTATACGTAGTATTTTTATTAAATGAGGTTTATTGGCACAAAAATTATTATTTAGGGACACTAGTTTCCCCCTTGATGTAACCAGGCCTTTGAAGAAAATGTCTCCCTTTCACCTTCTACTTTCGCTTGGATAATCTTATTTTTGAGCCAAACACGGCATTCTAAGTATAAGCCTGCTTACAATAAAGTCTAATATGCTATATCAAGGCTACAGAAGTTAAAATGTATTACCTTTTATTGTGATCCTCAACACGGATTAAGAGAGAGCGCGGTTTTGAATTTTGATTCGGATTGTGTAGCGAACGACTTGGCCATTCAAATTAGACCTCTCACGGATTATTTGTTGGCTCTGTTCTAATCTGATTGCAAAATATTCGGGAGGCGAGGGGGGTCAGAGATACTGGTCGGTGGTAACTATGCACACCTATTTTGTCTATTGCTTTGATTACATTCTCAGGAGTGTCTTTAATGAAGATTTTGAATGGAAATGACGTGGTTTTAGATGTCTTTAGACTTAAAATGAGTGTTTGATTATAATATATAACGATACAATTTAAAAAAATGTAAACAAGTGCATTTGAAAGAGAAAACATCTCTGCAACCTTCTAACTTCTGTGACGTCTATTGGCAGCGTTTTTCTATTGGCGAATTTTAGATGGTCGTTGGCTTGTTTGCGATCTTTTATAGTAAAATAAAAAACGAACGCTAAACAAAATACCGTAATAATTAAAAACGGTACATTGGTCCTACATAACCGGTTTGTTTCGTAGGATATAACATTAAGGTCCCTACAGTAAGGGCGTTTTAACCCTTCACGTGGGCCCTGTACCAGAGTGACCTCGGCGACCCATTTCCCCGTCTTTCTCTAAAAATTATAACCCTTTAGGCGCGTGCGCTTTGTGGGGATAAAATGTTATTTTCTACTAATAAAGTTTTATTATTTATTATGGAATATGTCGTTGCGTGTTGTCACAGTTATTGTCAGTTTTGATGTCCTGATAACTTATTGGTTTTGAATTGGAATAAATGTTGGGGTTAGTTAATGTATGTTACTTAGTTATTTACATTTTTTTTTATTTATCTGTACAGGGGTTTTTTTCGTGAAGCGACGATAACGCCCCATAAGTCTAAAACTAACAAAACTCAATTATCTAACTTCTTTCTTAAACAGATGTCGGCCAAATCAGACACCATCCCGTAATCGTTCGTAGACTGGTAAGCCAGGAGAGTATTTAAGTGACCGACATTACATCCATAAACCTTAAAATAATTAAGTCTAAACATTCCAATACAAGCGTTTTTACATTTTAAACATCATTTTATCATCAAAGACATCTATTTATTTAATCGCGAATTGATGCAATATTACCAATAAATGTTAAAAAGAAGTAATTTACGAACGTAGTTATATAGATTATTAATTTATGTATCGTAAGTACGTATGTCTAGGCGCAGTTTATTTTACTAGATTAACTTTTTTCGACTACATTAGAGACTGACTAAAAAGACGATTATCGTCAAATTTTGGCGTTCAGTCGAGATATTTTTTGACTAATTCTTTCAATTATGTAACGCACATCCGTAATGCGAATATTAAAAACTTGCGAATTTTTCGTTAACATTCAAATATCGAACATTAGTATTTGATTCGAATTTCGAATATAATAATTGTTAGACTCCATACTACACGTACTACACCGACGGATTCACCGTTAAATCTGGATTGCACCCTTGCTCTATTTGTATAATATTTTTATGAATATAGTTGGAAGTGAAATTAGAAAACTGCAAACCAGTTTTGTACTCACCCTTTGCACATGCAAAATTTCATTTTGGTATTGTGTGTGAAAGCAGATGGCCATTGCAATATTGCAAATAATGACCGTTGAAAACCAGTTCTGTATACATAACAGAAATTGTTTGGCTTACTGTTTAAACGTAGAAATCATTGATCACTTTTAAAAATTATGTACACTTTTACTTCGAAAAGTTTTCAATGGCCTTTTTTTATTTATTATCATATACGCTTCCTGTATAACTTTTTTATTTTGTTTTTTTTACAGTATAAATAGCAAACTTGCATCTGGAACTGAGCTAATCACCAACGCCAACAGACACCTAATACCAGTCAAACTACAAAATCGTCGCCTGCTATTGCTAAAAAAAAAAGAATATCGTAGCGTGATCTTTAGTAACTGTTAGTACTAACACTGAATAAAATCTTTAACATCTAAAAAATTCTATTCTTCTGCTATCCCAGCTATAATAGAATTTATTTCATTTCGAATTAAAAATAAAATAAAAAAGATTCAGACGTGATCTTCGATCGAGCTCTCCCTGCGCGTGGTTTGTCCGTCTAAACATACATATAGGGATACAATATAAAAGCTGCGCTTAAAAAAGGATCAATCAAGTGTCCGGTACGTGTCCGGCCGGGCGGGGTCCCAGTGGCGCCGCCTATTGGTCAGTCCCGCCGGCCACTGCCGCTAGGGTGTCGACATCTATAAGACCCTTGATAGTTTTATGCTTATTGGAAACTCATAGGGTTGATACCTTTTGCCCGAATAAAGCATACTCATATCAGTTTTGGCATGGCATTATTTTTAATTATATTACTAATATTGGGTTGTATTTTATCAAAATATAAAAACCTTTTTTTGTAGATCAAGTTACTTAATTGTTTAGAGGTCATCATTTTTTCACTCTGGAATGCTTTACGGGAATTAGTAGAAAATAAAATAAAAATAAATATCAAAACAAAAGTAACATCAAGTCTGATTTATTCCGTACATTAAACTCTTACATCGGTTTGAATAGAGCATTTTAAAATGTCCACCAGAATTCAAGGTATATTTAACATGATCGTTAAAGTAAAACGAACTTAAAAGCTGTGAGAATATAGTTCAAATTTCTTTCAATGTGGTTCACAAAATACGGTGCAAATTAGAGTGATGTTGAGAAGTTTTATCTGCCAGTTTCCCTAGAGTCTGACCACGCTTAATAATGTAGAAAACATGACAACTTCGGTACTTCATTAATAGCCATTATGGCGCAATGCAGTTTGCAGTACTATTGCTATTTGGACAGAAGTTAGCTCTGGTAATAGTAAAGAGTAATGGTCGCTTTATTTCGCTTAATGTGTTCTTCAACAACCTTTTAGAAAGAAAACATTTGTAAATACTGTTAGGAACAAAATTAGTACCGTGCTATAGAATTGGCGCAACTCTAGATTATCGGCATAAACGTCCCGTCCCTAGCTGACAGCTGTCAATGTCACTAGAAGTATGGATAGATTGGCGCGCAAGCTGGGTCTTGACGAGAAGTGTTGCTCTGAGTTAAAAGCGACAGTATCAATTAAATAAGTTGTCTAAAAATACATAAAGCAAAACAAACACATAAATTATTTTTTACACTATAATACTAATTTGTAATACAAATCTTAAAGTATGAATTCATAAGATTTAATTTAACACACAAAAGTGTCTCTGCAATTTTTTTTTGTCGTGATAGGTTTTGCGCCATCTGTTGTTAGAGTACTATACTAAAGTAACAAAATCCAATATCAATCTTTGGATTGCTTTACTAGAGCTGCGATATTATTGGATTGTATTCATTTTCTAATAAGATTTACTTGGGGCCACGAAAACTACGAATATTATAAAAAAATAAATTTCTTTAAATGTTTTATTTATAATCCTAAAATATATTAGGTCGATATGCTATCGCGTGCTATTTTTTCTTTGTCATGGAATTTATTCGATTCCTGTACTATCTAAACGTTTTTTGATAAAGTTTTCTTTGACTAGAAATTTTGTTTAAAATATCTTCTAATAATAACTTGAGTATTTAAATAAAATTCTTCATAAAAAGTTTACAATTTTCGAGAGTAACATTTTTAAACTAAAGTGAAACGTCAAGTTGTAGCTATTGCACAAGAGATGGCGCTGGGCAATTTGATGTTTTAATTGGAATGCAAGTACAGACAACAATGAGAATTTCATATACATAAAAAAAACTCAATTCTTTTTTTATATTAATACTGTTCATAGAACAATTTTTATGAATTTGAATTATTATTAGCGTCAAGTAAATTGGTAATCTCAAAATTTTGTTATAGTAGAGGGCGTTGGTGTTGCTGTCTGAGGTGTGATGCAGAGGTGTCTTTGGTTTTATTTTATCCACAGAAGATTTTCTTATAAATACGTTGAAATTAGAAAACAAAAGTCTTACAAGAATAATCTCATATTGAACCAAGTTGTTACACCAGAATTTATTCGATATTCATTAAAAATGTTAATTTTTTAATTGAAACAAATTCTTTTTACTTCTTAAGAGTGTTAATCGCGATGCATGAGTTTGACACTTTTGATATGTTTTAAGAATTTAAGGTAATTAAAATATAAAAATAATGTGGTTACACACCTGAAAGTACCAATTTATTAAATCCAATATGATTTACCATATGAGAACTTTCAATTAGAATTGTACACTTTCGTGTCTTGTTGCGTGAAATCTTGTAATGTCAGCTTTTCTCCACAAGATGGCACTAACCGTTAAGTTCCATATTGAATTTCCACAATTGGATTCTATTAGTTCTTTTATCTTTTTAAATTATCAGTTTAATATGTATTAGTGCAAGGGTTCAATTTTTTTAATAAAATATTTGGTTAGGTTTCTTTATTTGGACCTTTTTTATTTTCTGAAAAGTCTGTAACATACTTTGTACTCTGGTACTCTGGTACAAAGTATGTTACAATTTGGTACTCGACTATTTGAAATGTATATCAAAAGAAATATTTACTTATGGAATTGTGTAAAAATGTTAAAGAATATTCTAGGACTCGTATTTAATAAGCGGATAAAAGATTTTTACTTAACCTACTCATTGCTATTTACTGCAATTACGTTATTCATAAAAATCTGAACCATTACTGTTCAAGTGTGTAGAAACTCAAGATTTTTCATATGTAACTTGAAGACCTAGTTTTAAAATTTCATATTTACAATTTATTTAAAACTTCAAGTAGTAATTTTATAAGGATTAAGGTAAAATTATAAATAAAATAAATTCAAGTTTGATTATATGCATCTATCTTTTAAATAATTATGTATGTGAAAATTAATTATGTAATTTTTTTTTAAGTTTTTAAGACCGTTGACCACGATCCCACCGACTGAGAGGGAAGATGTGGTCGTAAGATAGTACGCGCTACCCTGATAAACTCTCATTCACTCTTTTCTTGAAGGAATTTAATATGTATAATGTAATACTCTGCATTGGATATCCTAGGCCTAATTCTATCATATCTGACTTTTATTCTATTCATTTTTTCTTTCTTTCTAGTCACCCCTAACTTAGGTTACAGAGCACAGAGCAGGAAGAGAAAGGTAAACAGCATTTATTTATCAGCAAAGTGAATTAATATGTTCTTATTAAGTGGTAATAGTTTTTTATTTATTTTTATAATAGCTTTCGCAACTACGTACGAGTGAAATAAAAATTAAATAATATGGATTAGCCAATGTGCTCTTCCAGACTATCCTCTACAACTATAGAGATCTCTTCAGCAGTTTAGGCTACAAACCCTAACAAACATTCATCCATCTAAACTTTCGTATTTTGATGTTACTAAGATTACTGAAACTTGATTGTTGTTTGCAATTGGCTGCAATTAATGGTATTTGGTTGAAAAAATCAAACGACAAATTTGAATAACAAATCGTGGATATTTATTGAAATAAAAATAATAAAAAATGAAAAATAATAAAAACAGTTCATCTTTCACATAGAGATAGTTACACGATAAAATTTGTCTTAGTTTTTTTTTTCGCTATTTTGTCTCCGCTTCCCGCCGGCGCTTGTACTAAGTTGGAAATAATTTTACAACTATATTTCGAACATCCAATATAGTCTTCACAAAACATAAAATCAAAAACTAGGTAAAACTGAATTATTTGAAATTATTGCAGGATCCTATATTTTGAGAAGACGTATATTTTAAAATGAATATTCAATTAATGAGCAATTTAATCATATTTATAATTTGCAGAATTGTTACAGATTCGTAGTTCGCAAATACAATAGCATTTTTTTTTTTCAAATTTAAATCAACAAGTCATTTTATTCCTCTAAATTGACTCACTGATCGATTTTGAAACAATTAGTTCATTAATTTTATTAGGACTTGTCCACATTATGCTTACTACATTTCAAACACAATGTGAAGAGGTCCTAATTTAAGAGATTGTTGTCGACATCGGAGACAAAATTTCTATTCATAATTTACTTACAATTATCTAATATAAATTCTATTATAATTTACATTAAGTACGTATACTGAAAGATTTTAAACTTGGACTAATTTAGTTACTAGTGAAATAATTTTCACGAATTTAAAATCACAAGTAAATATTAAAAAAACAAACTGGAATATCGTTCAGTCTTAACAAAAACACTATTACCCATTTACGAGAAAAAAAGCGAAGAGATTTGCGAGATATCGAATTTTTCAAAATATTTTTTTTTTAATTTAGTTTGATTTAAACACTTATTAGATAGGGAAATACCTTGTTATAACACCTACCCTTATAATCGATATCAATTTCGCTTTCTACATCACTAATTTTATCGATTACAGGAAACTCACCGTATTTTTTGCCGAATATTTTGTGATTATTTTAATATTTTCCAAAAGTTAATGTTACAGATAACACAAACATCAATAAGTAGCTTCTCAATTTACACAAACACTTACACTTATGACAAATATTTACAAGAGTTTTATCTAGGATAGGAAACATTTTGCTTGTAGGTACATAATATTCTAAAAATTACTAAACAACTTACACCGAAAAACACATACTACCGATACTATGAAGATCTTAATAAATACTGGAAAAATTGTATTAATTGACACTATACAGCTTAATGAACTAAAATATATCGTAAATTAAAATAGCTAACTTTGGCATTGGTTTCCTCGAATTTTTACAATCAATAAAACGATAGAATGTAACATAAAGATTCCTAGTACAGCCTCGAACGTAAATAACCAAAAAAACTCGAGCTAACATCAACAATACAACTGGAACTGTAACACTCAATACAAGAGATATGTCACTAAATATAGCAGATAAATTAATGCCCTTCGGAGTTTGTATTTTTGGGCTAAAATTGCTTAAACATTTGTTAACTCCTTAAGACTAGAAATTGAACATCTTTCCACTCGAACTTAATGTAAAGTCAAATGTGAACGTCCGTGATACAGCGAAATGCATCTGCTCGAAGTTTGAGCGTTAGAAGATTTGGCTGGGCGGTGCGGGCGGCGGCAGGCGCAGCCCGCCCCACGGGTAGAGTCACGAGGCTTCGTCTCGACACGCGTTCGAGTCGTCGGACAAAGCGAGTGCCCCACCGTTACTTTGATTCACAACACATTTGCGCATATGCTTCTCCAACGTCGATGGTACCGAGAATGGCATCTCGCAGAATCTGCAACGGTATACGTCTTTCCCGAGTCTGCCGTGTGTCTTCATATGCCTCGTCAGCTTCGAACTCTGAGCACATGCATATGAACATAACTCGCATTTATACGGCTTTTCACCCGTATGCGATCGTCTGTGTACCGTCAGGTTTGAGCAGTTTTTGAACACTTTGCCACAAAACTCACAGGTGTCATTTCGCCTTCCATCTTTTGATTTAAGCAGTGAATTTTGTAATAATCCATTGCTGCTGTTTTTGAGGCCATCAAAAATATTATCTGGCGGACGCTGAGCATGTAACGTCGGTAACCACCAACCTTCCCCCCGTTCCATGTCCAGCTTCATACGTTTAGATGCTTCGAATGGATTCTCAAAAGGGTTGAACAGGGGATGTGGTTGAGGAGGCATTTTTGCAAATTCCTCTTTTAATCGCAATGCAGCAGTCGGCGGCATTCCGTTAGGTTTGTCCGAAGGAGGACCATTATTATTATCGCGGTCCTTTGCTAGTTGCCATTTAAGTGAATTTCCAGACTCCTGTAAAGCCTGTTTGAAGGCTTCGCTATATTGCGCAATATTTGAAAGACCAAATTTATCCATTAATTCCCCGACAACGGATGCCGAAGGTGGATGTGCAGGTATTGCTGGAGTTTGTTTACGAGGTGGCGCAGACGGTGCGCTACCGTTTGATACTGTCAAATCTTCTGCTTCTTCTATATCATCTCCATCCTCATTCTCTTCCTCCTCTTCTCCATCTAACTCCTCGTCTTCTAGTTCATCTTCCGAGTCGTCTTCACCAGTATCACCACCAGACTCACCATCCTCGGTGGTCGCGTCTGGGGCTCGATGAATTTTCATGTGTCGTTTTAACTTTGATGCCTTTTCGAATGCTTCATCACATTCTGTACATTTATAAGGCTTTTCACCTGTATGTGAACGCCGATGAACCATGAGGCTATTTTCGAATCGGAATTTTTTACCACAAAATTCACAAGAATGCACCGTTTCTTCGTTATTGCGTTTCACTGTTGGCGTAGCAGTGCGTTCAGTGGGAGGGGCGTCAGCAGCTTGTGGTTCGACTCTCCTATTGGGTGAAATGGAGCTATGCGGCCTCGTGGCTTCTCGAGGCGCGTCCACCGTTCCGGCTCCGGCGCCCGCCGGTGGAGTCTGACCGACTCGGGAGGGCGACGGGGAAGCGAACGGCGGCGAATGCTTCCTGGGGCTAGGAGAGCTCGAATTGCCTGTGGCCGCCCCTGGACTGGTCGTACCTGCCAGTTGCCGCAAGCGCTGCGAGTAAAAATCCAGCTGGGGTTCGAGAGAGAGTGGTTGAGAAACCGGTGGTGGTCTATCTCGAGCCGAGAGAGATGTCGGTATCGCTGGGGAGCGATCAGCTGGCGATGGGAATGGTTGGTGAGGAGGCAGAGAATTGGCAGCTACAGCTGCCGCAGCTGCTGCCAGATTAAGGCCATGGTGGCGAAACTGCTCTGATACCAATTGTTCCATCCGAAAGCGATGGTCATGATGATTTGGCCGCGCAAATAGCGGCGTAGGAGGAACAGATGGATGAGCCAGTGGCGGTAGGCTGCCCGGTAGTGGCATTCTGAGAAGACCTCCAACACCAAACGGCGAATGCATGTCAGGTGGTGGTAATAAGGGATGGTGGCGTAACGATGGAGGTGGTAAAGGCGCGCCGGTAGAAGAACACCCTGAACTAGAGGATGAAGTACTTGACGTAGAGTGGTTCTGCTTGTTCTGCGGTTGCGGCATAGCTTCCACGTAAATTTTAACTCCATGAACGTGTTGAACGTGCTGTAGTAGCCTCCACGCAGAGTGCACTCGTGCTTTACACGTCGAGCAGACATAGTTGCTTGGTTCTGTTGGCAAAGAGAAAAAATAGGTTACATTTTTGATAAAACGAAAAAACGTGAAGATGGAATTGCTCCCGGATCGGAGATTTACAGCAATATTAACACGGGCAAAGTGTCTAGTAATAGCTCTCACATATCGTAGTGTTGGGCCTAGGGTAGGCGCGTGGCGCGCATGTTAATAAGCCGAAGGTCCGAGGGCTCCGAACGTCGGCGGCCGTGAGTGATCGCCCTTTCGTGTCTCGGGTGATTCATGCACCTCTAAAATCTTATGAAATATACGCGGGCCGGGATCACGTACGGACGCGGGTTAAGACTGTTGATATTGAAATCTATATGTAACACTATCCCGGTAACAGAAAATTGTCGTTACAGTTCGTATTCCTGTTTCAGACAACTTTACAAATGTTTTGTATCCTGACTAAATTGGTAATTTCAAGAACAACTAAATCATCATACACTACATGATATCGTTTTCCAAAATCGGTTCAAACAAATATGGATATAATTTATTGACTGTATGAAACAGTAGCAACAAAACAAAATAGCATGCGTACATAAATCGCATCAATCACTGTTTTGACATACAAGTATATCTTTTAATGCTAATTTAGAAGCGTCATAGATAACATAAGTGAAGCGTACGACGATCTCCTATACAGATAAGCGGGAAGAATTGAGATCACGTGGTCAAGACGCGTTTATGCCCGCGCCCCAATACTAGTCGGTAATTCTATTGCTCATTGTGAGGCCGAGACAAATTTTATTGTGGACACCATTGTATTGTATCACGACTCAACGAGCTTATAGTGATGAGCTTCGGATATGAGTTATTATTTATTTGGTTTATTATTTAATTAAATGTATTGAACCACACAGATCAATATTACTCTAACATGCTGATAGTATAATATACCGTAGTTTGTTTACTACATTACTATTATTATTTTATTTTATTTTGGAATTTAATAGGTACTGTCATTTGTTAGTAATAATGAAATGCGATGTAAGATTAATAATTTACAAATACTGTTTACGTACTTTTTGGTATTAAGGTTCCAGTAATACATTCTAACTTCTATAAGGTTGTTTCATATGAGTTTATGTTTTAGATCAATCAGTTCCTTACTATTTGACGCGGCAGTTTGCATCACTAGAGGCGGTAGGCGCGGTCGATAAACGATCTTGACTTTTAAGACGATTATTGAATTGTAACGGTCAGATTGTGACCGTAAAAAAATGTATACGGCGTGTTCTCAGTTTCGTTGCATATAGAAAAGGTTTGTTTATGTATATGTTCAAACATACGTTACTTATTAGTTTTTATTGTTTTAAAACTTACAAAGATAAATTTATGAATAAATGCTTTGTTGGTTTAACATCTCATACTTGATACTTCATACTTATAAATGCGAAAGTTTGGATGGATGGATCTTAACGTATCTCGATGGAATCTCACCAATCTCATAGATTACGTACAAGTTATATCACTAATACGATTTTTAAATTTTAAGTATCAATTAACTCGTAATTGTCTACTAAAATGTTTTTATTTTTAAACAAATAAGATATTAAACTTTTTTTTTTTTAAATGTATTTAGTGCTGTATAGATTTTAAATCATCCTGTATCCTAAGTACCGCATGTATTTGTATCGTAAGATCATAACACTACATTTTGACCTTTTTGTCAAGACCATTGTTCATTGTGTTGCTTTGGTCAATGGATGGGACCTACTGGCCACAAAATATCATTCAGTTAATATCATTAAATATAATAACACATTTAAAATGATTGTCGCAAAAACTTTGTTTTTAAATGTTAAGTAATTGAATTTTATTTTAAGCAAGACTGTTAAAAGTTGGAGATTTTCTGGTAAATAAAAAAACAGTAATAATTGTGGCATAGAATGTGAAATGCAAATTTATTTTGTATCTGTCTATAAATGTGTTCGTAGTTAATAAGATCATTGTAAGATATCTGAACCGTACAAGATCCATCACTGTCATAACTAAAAGAAGCCAACAGAAGCCAATAGACAAGTCCTTCCAAAGATAGAATTAGAAATGAATCGATTATCAATCGTATCCGGTTACAATAAGACTTAATCTAATGTTATCGGAAAATAGATTCGTTTTAAACCGATTACCGAATATTCGATTATTCATGCGATTATATCGATGGTCCGATGTGTGATGATAGTGATAATTAAACAATAAACCGCGTGGGCCCCGTGTGCCACGGATCGAGGACACCGTTTAATCCTAACGCTTAACAATACTCTTATCTGTGGGAGGTTTGATTGTATTTTAATATATTTGCGAGTACATTTACATATGTTATGATGGGAAATAAATATGACATTCAAAATGATGGTAATTTTACTTGTATACGTATGACGAATCTCAATGAAGGTTCCGAACTTCAGTTAAAAACTTTGAATGCATCACTTTTAAAACAGTAAGCTCTATTTCTGTTATTTTATCTATATATGTACTTACAAATAAATTTGAATTTTTGTGTGTATTGAAATAATTGAAAAAGTGGACCGATTTTAAAAATTCTTTTACCATTAACAAGCTACGTTGTCAGTGAGTACTCGTGTTACATATGTTATATTTATATGTTATATTTTTTAAGAATAGAATGTTGAATATTATGAATATTTGTAAATATACTTCACTAGTAAAAATGAATATCAAATTTATAAAAACATTTTCAAGTCCAAGTTCAAAAGGTACCGTGGTTCCGCAGTCTCTTACATCGTGCGGGTAGACACAAATGCTTAACAACCGTTTCGATTTCAAAAGGCAATCACTGATTATGGGCATTGTGTGGGCTGCGAACCAGTGGCGAGTGAAATTTTTAAACATCACCACCCGTCTGACCCCCACCCCTTATCTTAAGGGGGGTTAAAATGGGCAGGAAAAGCGTTATCCGATGGTCGTATTTACTACACGGACAATAGAAAAGGGATTGAAGCTGGATGTTGTTTGGAACGCTTGTTACAGATTTGTAAAATGTTATTTATTATGAATAAGAGAAGAAGAGCTTTTTTATGTTAGAGTTCACATGTCTAGCAATATTAAACAGTTATCATTTTTCTAAGGGTTGAAAGTGTAATATGCCGAGAGATTTCTGGTGCCTACAACAATCATATCTTACTAATATTATAAATGCGAAAGTTACGATGGATGGATGGATGTTTGTTAGAGTTTGTACTTTAAACGACCGAAGGGATTTGAATGAAAGTTAGCATAGATGTAGAAGATAGTCTGGAAGAACACATAGGGTACTTGTTTTTGATGTTTTATAAATCCACGCGGACGGAATCGCGGGCGAAAGCTAGTAATTACATAATTTTAAACATGAAATTACAAGTCCAATGAAAAAAAAATTTTCTCACATACATGGTAAACTTCTACTGAAGCAGTTTGAGTAGAAAACAATAGCACAAATATATTTTGTCTTTTAGTTCTGGTACAAATAATTTAAAAGTAAATGGGATGGGGCTCGGAAAGTAATACGAAGTATAAAGCAGGTGGTACGGCACGGCCGATTCAATTACTCCGTTTTGACATCGTTTTTATTGCGCACGATTTATATCTAAAGGTAGAAGTCGTGAGGTCTCAGTTTATCTGTACAATGTTCCGTTCTCATGCACTTGAGTATAATGTTATTTAGACAACTCACTTAGCCCGGTCATGTGAGGTCGCAGTAATATGGATAATAATTTAAAATAAGTTAATAATGTGATTTGTAATAACTTGAGATAATTGAATAACAAGTGTGAAGATTATTGTTAATTTTAAACATTTCATAAATATAACTTATTTAGTAGGTATTATGAACTTAAACTTGGAATAAACAGTAGAGTAAAGGCTATTTCTTATCCCTGAATAATGTACGGTTTTTGTGGTATCTATACATTTATCTATTTTAATGTTACGATTTTATATTTAGTGATTGGTGCGTAGTTGAACATGGCCTTCAAAACATGGAAGCGTTTAAAATGTCACAAGCAATCGATCAATGCAATATGTCGATTAATATGCATATTTGATAGGAATGTTGCCTTAAGTTCCGCTTTGAGCTATATTGTTTTTTATTTTTTGTTTAACATAGAAGTGTATATTCGACATACAATTGAATTATCAAAAATTAAGATTGCTCATATTTCTGCGTAATATTATCAAATTATTAAGTTGAAAATAAGTAAAGTGTAAGAAAATACGAAGACGTGTTATATAGGCGCTTTGCGACCGGAAACCGCCGGAGCGACTTCCGGCGACGCGGCGCGCGCACGCCAGCGCCTCTAGCGGACATTTCCAGACGCTCCATAAGCTTTAAGTGGGAATGTGCTTTAACTTTGAAAAAGTGTTGCAGTCTTTTTTGTATTTTCACTTGATATTATCAATGTACATATAATAATAGACAAAATAAACAAATAAATATAAATATTTTGTTAGTGATTTTAATTATAAATCACATCTTACTAATAATAAAAATACTTCAGCCCTATGATCGTCTACTTTTACATATCAGGCGACATATATTTCGTACAATGGATGATTATCTCAATCGTAAAATGAGTATTTAGATTCGTAACGAGCTAAGTCCCTATCATCTAGTTTGAAATAAGAACGCCTAGTCGGGGTACCTCGCCATCGACTTGTTATGCGGCGGATGTCCGTCGCGCCGCTGCTCTGAATGACCGTCTTCCGCCCCCCACCACGTCTCACCCCACTCATCCCTTCACTGACACCCCCGAGGCTCACGTGGGGCAAACCGAGCGCTGCAAATTGCCGTAAGGTGCTACACATGCTCGAAAAATCATTTTAGCTGCAAGTTGGTACTTTCAATGTTTTTAATTTTACAACATAGTTGTAAGCATTTTTATTTCAATCAACATAAGGTTAATTTTGGTATACGAACCGTTAATACATTAAGAAATAGTTGAATTTGCGCATAAAGTTACGACTAATTTATGAATATTTCAGTGGCTTAGCATGGATATGACGCATTTTACACATGTCACAGACATGAACAAATAACGGTTAAATGACCGCTTCGACCGAACCATATTTTACACAAGTGTTTTTTTGTTTAACGAAACGTATGTGGAACAAAAAACTGACCCCGACCTGTTTAAAATATTTTCTACATGTTTCATAAATAAAGATAGACGAGACATTTTTAAAACAATTTTAATGTTTATTTAAAAATTACGATAACAATAGCATTTCTTAACCAACAAGTTTAGTTTAATTTCAACGAAACTATTTGATTAATTTAGACTATTTTTCCTTCAGAGCAAAATTCTCCCTAACCAATAAATTATAAATATTTCTCGTTTCGTGCGTTACTTGATTAGCTCACCAACCTTTTTGAATGCAATAAAACTAAGATGGCGTCGTGTCCACACCCATTTCCATCGGCACTTCGCTAAAACTCAGATTTGTGTAAACTATCGCGTTACTTTACAAATTGTTTTCACAGTCACACCCTACCGCACAAATTCGTTACGCCCTTGTCTGGGGCGTACGTCATTATTGGAATAAATTCAATAACTATAATAATTTTAAACAGTTACTTACTTAGAATTAAACTGCTATTCAATTCCCTAAGAATACGGTCTGATTTTACTAAGTCGTTAAGTTTATGGTTACAAAAATCGTTAACAAGCAATTAGAAATGTTTAAATTTTATCATACTTCATATTTAACTTCCTCATAGTAAATAGCGAAATTTTGGATGGACGTTTAATGAAATAGGACTCAACAGATCTCGATTAATTGCTCTGATCTTGTCCATAGTTAGGAAAAACACATAGGTATTTTCTATTACATGTTTTTTTCCGCGCGTACTAAGTTGCCGGCAACAGCTAATCAAGCTTAAAAAACCTACCATTATAAATATATTATTTTGACAAATTTAGCTCATAAACCAATGACGAAACCGCGTCCTCCGAAAATTCTTATGAGACAAAATGCGATCTCCAAAATTGGTCTGTCCTTGTTGGCCAGATGTGAGGGGCTATTTTAAACTCGTAATAACCGTTGTCGACACGTGTGTGACGACCATTACCACATATTACAAAAAATTGGAGAAAAAACAATAAAATGTTCGGATGGGGAGTGTTTGGGGACATCAAAGTGGACGCGGTTAAAAATTTATTTCACTTTTGCTACAGTTTTAATAATACCCTTACTTTATGTTTTCGAAATATATGATACTTTTAATAATCGTGATAGTATTTGTTAAGTTTAGTATAATTTATTACACAATTTAATTGGTAGTAAATACTTAGTTATAAACCGATCGAAAGTTTCTTGAAAATTTTATTTGGTAACTTTAAAAAAAAGAATCGACTTTTCTTCGTAATGTTTGGAAAATCCTATCTTGAAAATATCTAACGTGTCAAATCATCTTAAGTTCTCCGAATAGTCATCTATCATAGAATAAATCTATGATATATTTACCGCAGCGGGCGCATTATCACCATTCCTAAATCAGCTATCAACGGACTCTTTTCACTAAAAGGGTGAGCCACACTATAGAAAAGGTTGACCCTTCATAAAGACTTATCACTTCATATACAAAATAAGGTTCTACTAATCCTACGAATACCAGACGAAATGAAAGCCTAAATACAGATGTCATAAAGTTCAAATCACAATACCCGCACCACAACGATGAGATCTCGTCAAACTTAGCGGTAGTTTTTTCACAACAATCTCCTCTCGGACTTAACTTACGTTATCTCGCCTACGAACGTCACGAGGAATAGAAAACCCGCACATACATAATAAGGACGATATTTCTAAAGAAATTTAAATTCGCCCGCAAAGGTCCTGAGATAGGATTAAAGATTGGGCGTCGAGATGGCCCTTTGTGGCCGACCCTTAAGAAAACATGTCTTGATATGGAAATATCTCGGACGGAACTTTGTTGTGGAATCATTTACGACTGCGATAAGACGAACAGAGAGCGAATAAAACTTGAATGTGTGTATTTTATTTTAATTTTCGTCCAGTGACAAACGTTGGCCTATCATGTCAATGGTTATTGCACATGGGTGAACGCGAAGTGCGTCATTGTTCGGTGCGGCCTGACCGATCGTTTATCGATGCGGCGGACCGTGCACTCTCGAGTATAAAGGATAATTTTTATCTGTGGTCAACGCAAAGGGTTGGTTAAATCGATATTTAATGCATCAGCAATCGCAAACCGATCGAATAGAGGATGCTCCACTAACTTCGCAATTTAAAAATACTGTTTTGTATTAAAAAACAAAATCCAATCATGGTTTTGTTTCAAAGCCATGAGATATCCCACTGTCAGGATTGCTTGAAATATAAATGTACATCAAATATTGAACGTATAGCCACAATACAAAACAACTCAATAATTCCATCCAAAACTACAAAGTCCGACAATAAATTCATTAATTTTAAAACAAACCGAACCGAACAAACGCTGGACCCAGTCTGCACTTGAGTCAATATTTATTTTGATATAAATATGTGACGGCCATCGCTGCTGCCTCGTTTTGTCATGTTAATGACTGTAACAATGACACCTTGTGGACACAATATAAAATATTACACGCAGCAAGCCTTTGTCACGACCACGGTAAAGAAATTAACCATAGTATGGAAATGCCACGTTCACATAAAGATCATCCAACAGCTGTGGATAGTTAAAATTTTAATCATGATGCGAGTGCATAGCTTTCTTTCTTCTATTTATAGTCGCTTACCGAATAGTCAAAGGCCACGCATCGGGCACGAGACAATCTTCCCCTCACCTTTCCCATAGAAAAGACGTCACTTCTAAAATTAAAACCCACTTATTTAAAACCCGCCACTTAGCCACCTTCCCGGCTGTACAAAAACTAAAAATATCATCGAGCATTGTGTCACGCTCAAAGAAGTTCCATAGGTCACGGCGACGCACGACGCACCACGTGTCAGGAACACGCCAAACATTTTTTATCTTCGAAAAAATTATAAAAGACCTCTCTAACAATGGGACTCCGGTAGCATCTTTGACAATTATAATATCTGAGTCGTTCGCTTCCGCAACGGCGTTAACGTCAACAGATCGTCCTTCGATATTAAACTTTAAACAGATATAATAACTGCTGAATATTCAATGACCATCGTACAAAACACGAGCTCTTTTGTTAATAGCATCGTGATGGTTAACATAAGGGTCATCACAAAGGCGAGAGATAACAATGCGCGCACGTCAATCGTGTGCTCATGCAAATAATTTTTTTCTTCAAAAACATCCCCTTTATCTGTTACGAAAGCGATGGGGTTAATTAATATGTAAAAAATAATACAATTAAAATTAAGGTCCCCTATAAGTCGTCACGAGGTCAAACTTAACTGTCACCATTACAATATTCTTATTTGACATTGCTGCGCATTGTTTGTAGATTTATAGTGGATACTGTTTTGTTTCTGTTCATTCGTTTAGTATATTATGATATTTTATAGCTACTGAACCCTTTTATTGAATAAGCCTGCTTGACAGCTCACTCGAAGGGGTTAATATGAACGTTTAGGATAAACTCAATAAGCCGAGACAACTGGTGCTGAAGCAAAACCTGCAATTGACATCTCTATGATAGCGCAATCGAATACCCAGGCGCCGGTGCGATTCCAACTCGTATTTCCAACGACCGAAACTTTACAATTGTTATTGAAAACAAAACGGAAAGGACAATAGTAAGGAATATGAAATAATTAATATTTCTGGTTATTTCGCCATTAAGTGCAACTTTAACCAGGCGAGCTGTTGCACAAAGCGGCTGACAGAATGCGGGTCGAAAATTTTGAACGCTGCACGATTTTCGGGTTTAAGGAGGCTTTTGTTGTGCAACGGTTTAATACAAAAGTGTCAAATGACGGCACATCTGCTCCCACAAAGGGTTACGCTCGGGGATAGATTATTTTTCGAACCACCCCCGCAAGATTGCTCGCTTATACAGATGTCCCAACTTACTTGAGGATTTAAATTCATCCTATATTTTCTGTATTAGTAATAAATACGAAGATAATATTTATAGATAGTCTTAATCGAGTTGGATGTTTTAATTTTCATTTTTATATTAACTTAAATGGTCTTTTAAACTTTTATTTCAGTTTTACCAAATAATAGTAAAGTGTATTTCGAATGTTCACCAAAGACTGGCCAATACTTTACCCAAATAGTTAATTGTAAGACGTAAAGAAAATAATTCTAATCGTTTTCTGTTGATGTAGATAGGCGTGATTTAATTCCACGTCTAATGTTTTGTATAAATCATACTGTATAAGGTGTGCCTATTTTCGAAGTGATGCGATTAAGCTTCTATCCTGAATGTATGTTCGAAGCATGACGTAAGCATCCCGTGCGCGTCCAGTATTGTTGTTGTGCAACATCTTGCGCGATGTAGGACAAAGGAAACGGAGCGTGACGATAAAATTGTCTCCACAGCCCAAAATCTTTTCTTGTTGTCAAGTCAGATCGTAACAATCATTAATATAACACTAAATACCACACCTACATGTTAACGGTGACGTGCAGTTTTAAACTGAATCTGTCGCCTTTGTCCTATTCTATTTTAGTTAACGTCCTAGCATCGTGACAATATTTTTACCTTTTAATTGATAGACATAGCATTATGTGGCATGTCCTCCGTATATTAACGCATAAATACATAATCGTCAGTTCCTTTCCGCAACATTCTTACATCTTGTGATAGTAAATTTGACACTTACCACTATGCATCGTATTCGACTCCGCGTCAGCTACTTCAGTCCTAGATTTCTTATGGTCCTCCGGTGAGCCCGACGTGTCCATATGTTCCTGTTTGATCTTAGGTTTGATGTCCTCGTCTGGAGAACTTGATGGCATAGGGGAGGTTGACGCTCTTCTTTTCGGCGTCGAAGCTTCCGCGTCTCCTTCTACATGTAACAGTTTCTTTGATTAGTTGAATTTATAATAGCAATACTAATTATTTCAGTTAGTAAACAAAGTAGGAACTGAGACATTATCAGACTTCTTTCAAATCGCTTTAATTTATTTCAGAGCATCTCATATACGGCTTTTAACAACGACTGATAATTCTGTGTTTATAACTACGTATTCCTGAACAAATTAGTAGATAAAAATATTATATTACGTACCATCCAAAAGCCTTTTCGGAGTACTTGATGCTCCACCATCTTCGATGAGATCAGGCGGTGCTATCGAGGGGCTGACGAGAGGCGGAGTGTGCACCCTGCTGTTTGGAGGTCTTCTGGCTGTCAGTAGCGACGGCCTCCGTCCACTCGAGTTCCCCGTCGCCACCTGCCCTGTTCTCGAACCATCTTCTTGGTCAGAGTTAGGCCCTAGTAAAAGAAAAAGGATTTCGTGAGATTTTACTTCTTGATGTACTATCGTAATGTAATTGCTACAGCGTGGATATTTATAACTTTAGGGTTGTTGTCGATGCTTTCTTACCTGCGCTGTAGCAGTGATAGGTGAGATCCTTATCGCAGGAGGAGACTTTGTGCTGTATGAAGCGCACAATGTCTGCGAGGGCGAAGGCGCGACGGCAGGCACCGCAGGTGAGCGTGTCGGCCGGCACGCCCGGGCTCGGGGAGCCACCGCCCTCTGCCGCGCTGTCCGCATCCGCTGCAAAAGAAAACATCATTAAACCATATAACAGTATCTATTATTTAAAATAACTGAGCGAAAATGGAAAACAAAGAACATGCATTATGCTTGATTCCAAAAATAGTTTTGTACTTAATTGAAATCAGCTGTCTTAAGCTACTTTACATTCTTAATCTTCGTAAGAAATCGGTTAAATGTTTTATTTCATCTAAACTTCAACTTTCAGAATAGAAATATTATTTTTTTTTGTCAATACGAGCAACGTTATTAAAATAATTTCACAACTTTCATACAAAATTTTCGGATATAAAAGATCCCGTTGTTATACGTGTCCAACTAAAGTCAATGCAGCATATGGTCAGTGTCACTACCTTACAATACTTTAAAGTGTGAAATTACATTTAATAGTAGGTTGTAAGTCACGGTGTTATGGTATAAGGTGTCAGTTGTAAGATTTGACCACTTATCTTTCAATGGACAAAAGGGAATAATGAGTATGTTTCGACTGCGGTCCATGTTTTTGAATGGCCCAGTATAATTTTGTTGTGACAGGAAAGTACGGCAGATGCTGCGTTTGCGTTACTTAAAGTTAATTGTGGGCTGTCATAAAAACTTATTATTAACTTTGACTGAATTTAAAACGTCTATATCATTGTTAGAGAACATTTGCTTGGTAACTTAAAAGTTTTACTTTTCATTATTGTAATAATTGTAAATGTAACAAGAAGTTACTCTAAAAGTTATTTAAAAACCACGTTATAATACAAATGTAACCAACACTGAATGTAAATTCACCAACTGTATTCCACTAATACATGACGACCTCGTACGTTTTTAATTACCTAATAAATAAGGCGGCGCGACACCATCGCCATCGCGAGAGAATTATAAAGGCGCTTTCATACGCGAGTCGCGCACAATTGGTCGGCACATCAAAGCCGTTCGCGAGCTAATTTCACATAAGCATCGTGCAGACGCCCTTACGTTCCGTCCTCTCTTATTATTATTATTCTTTCTTCAGTTTCTTTGTAAAAGAAAGTAGGCCGTACTTAGTGCTCGCAGGGGTGACTTGAAACCGGAGTATAAAATTAATATCGCGGTAAAAAAGTTCGTGATTCGACCGCTCTGTGTACAATATTCCACTCGGTTTGTTTAGGGGGTTTATTATGTAAATGTGACATTGTATTGACGTATTTTTTACAGATTTGTTTAAACGGCCCGGCTCGTGGCAAACGGATATGTTTTTCATCACTTCCTTGTTTAATGGATTGTCTTTTTTGTATGTTTTAATTTGTTTAGTCAGCGTTAACGATGTCGCGTGCTACTCGCATGTATTCAATATCATTTTTATTCATCACTTAGTAGAGTATAGTTCACATATAAAGGAGGCCATAATTTTATAAGACAACCCTAGAATAAAGTAAGTTACGGATTCAAGTCCGTGTCTAAATCTTGAATTAAGATTATAGAACAGAACTGTCTGAGACTACACTTGTATTCTAAAGTAACAGACGTAATAGAAAAATACGTTGTACAAGTCAACTTATTCGACGTGGATACAGTCTACGTTACACAATACGTAAGTTACGTTATGTATAAATTCGACACCTTAGTGTATATACATGTGGATAGTAATGTAATAGATTCCGAGTTATCGTGTCCAATGCTCAGGTAGCCACACCCCCTGCGCGGCGAGTGGACAGCGGTCAGCTGGCGCCCTCTCGCCGACACCCACGCACACGCCTGATTTATTGACGTTATTCCAATTATTTCAATAAGGGATGATATAGGACTTCGGTATTTGTACTTTAATGTAACTTGACAGCGACTTTAGTAAATAGGTAGATAATTTCATATCAACAACTATTTGTTACTTTCAATGTTCAAATGTTTTCAATTTTTTAATTACAATATCATAAATGAAATAATTCGGTATTCTTTTTTATTCCAAGTATCTTAACACTATACGTGTATGGAAACTAAATATTTTTTAATGTAAATTCGATTTTTTTGGATATCTGTTACTATATATCCTAAGAACTGCTAGAAGGATCTCTCTGAAATCTGGTATACATATATGTAGAACATAGTATAGGCACATGGGCTACTAATAATGATTTTTTATTTTTAAATTCCTCGTGCTAGCAATAAATAGTCAAAAATACCAAATAAGAAATATATTTAGGCTAATCGATAGAATATGACTAAAATAAATATCTGTGATTTATTGAAAAGCCGTCTGGCCGTTGACAGTGGGCTAAGGGGGCGCCACCCTCGGGGGTGTTGTACCGAAAAGTTTAAATTAGCTCGTTACACATCGCACACGTCGTCGGTAACTGAGCATTGTTTTTTCGCATAGAAAAGGTCACTGGAAGCCAACTTGTGTGTTAGCGAAGTTCCGACCGTCGTCGCCGCATAAATTATTAATTACATTTTGTCCCGGCACGCTGCTGATCCTAACACCATGTTAATTTGTAAAACGTCTCTTAAATTTACAAGGGTTTGCTTATTTAATACTTTGTTCTTTTAAACAAGAAAAAAACGAAATCCGATAAAAACGTAAAATGTAGAACAATTTCGTACTCTAAAACCAATTCCGAAATTTAAAAATGCTGTTAACATTATAGGTAAATTCACGTAGTGTTTCATCGTATCTTTTCCATTATTATGAGAACCTTTGAATGTAAACTTTGTATTTTTTTACACTAACAAGTACTTTTTAATTGTATCTATCAGAAAACTAACGTGTATCTTGCTTTATTAACAACTATCATACTTACTTAGCATTTTATTAAAAAATGTTTTCGTTTCACCGTCGCATTAGTTCTACAAATCGAAACAATACAAGTCTACAAACAAAACGTTAGCGCGGTGTCGAATTTTGTGTATAACAGAATAAAAATGACAGGCATTGTACTCTGAATCTAAAAGATTGATCACTGACCTATCCGTAATACGGTGAGATTTGAACAAAAAATCATTCAACTCTGACACAACTATGACCAGCGTGTCCGATATTAATTGGCAGGGGTACGCCGACGCATTGTGGTTACGTTGCAACGAACTGTATTAGTACAGTCACATACATCAGGTATTTATTTCGTAGCCATTTAGATGAATTTAAAGCAATTGCAAGGTCGAAAACTTGTAGCAACGTAAATACGTGCTAAAATGTAGATTTTATGGTTACAGTTTGTTCTAAGATATTCGACAAGTAAAAAGATACTGCTATAAATACATCACACTTCATTCTAATATTATAATTGCGAAAGTTTAGATGAATGAATGCCTTTCTATGAAATTTGGTATAGATGTAGAGGATATTCTGGAAGAACATATAGGCTACTCACTTTTGTGTTTTTAATTCCACGGGGACGGAGACGCGGGCGAAAGCTAGTATTCTACATTAGTCAATTCTTGCAAAACTGTATGTGTACGTGATTGTACCAGGTATGATATAGAAATATAGAATATCGAAAAAGGGGATTTTTTGCGATGTTTGGATTTTGTGGGGGCGTTTTAATTGTTACATTTTATTTTGTCGTGTATGTAATTGCAGTTAGTATTATTATTTGCGTTTTTTACTTGTGTAAACTCTTGTGAGTATTCACTGATATACTCTTAAGTGTATACTTAACATAATTTGTGTAATAAAAGCAAAAAATGCTTATTAATAATGCTGATATCTGAGAGCAATTAAGGAATGTTCATATAAAATACTCACACAGTTTGGTTAGTTTTATTTCGCCAACAAGTCCAGTATTTGTTTTGTTTTGATTCCGCTTTACGTTACCGAAGCATGAATTTTGACATCACAGTTTCTTTGATAACATCTCTTTTCAATGGATCAGGTTGTCGGAAATGGACATTGCGTTCAAAGGCCCATTCGATATAAAGCCCTGTGTCGGCAAATTCCGATTCAACGTTAACCGCTTTATTTTTTATCTACGCCTGTATAGGACTTCATCTTTAAGACATACGATATTAAAGTACCCACAATCATGAATTAATTGCGAGGTATTTAACGACGCGAATTCCAATCGCCAAGACATTATTAATAATAATTTCAGGCAGTTCTTAAAATAACTTCCCTTTAAAATTGACGTTTAAAGATATTGCTAATTACCAAAATATGGGTTTACTTACATTCCCAAAACCCCATATGGAGTGATACAATATTTTGCAAAAGCTAAAATATTTGGAAAAATTTTTTCGTCATTTTTTTTCGTAGAAATTGAAACATGGATTGAAAGATTTGTATAAATGTGTTATTATAGTTTATAATAAATGTTAATATGAAAAAAAATCATTGAACTACTTTAATTGATAGTCTTTAAATATTGACATCTTGCATGTCAGGTCAGAAATACCATATGCTCGTACACTCCTTGCTATTTTCTTTAAAATAAAAGCGCACGTATTGTCGAGCTATAAAAATGTATAAAACAATAGAGGCGCTAAGCACAAAAGTGCGGAGGGAAAGAAGTCCTAGGACCATATTGCGAACCGCCCAGGTCTCACCGCCATTCGCGTCAGTAGGCGGGTTGTGTAAACATTGCCTAATGACGTCACACTTCTCCCAACATGGCCACTCCGCAACCCTTGCTGCCTATAATTACCCTTAGCAAATGGAGCAGGAGATTTTATTGTGTACAACTCAAGTACTCTGAGTTTGTACCTAAGTTTGTATATAAACTTTTATGTACACAAAGAGTCAGCAAGTGAAGAAACATGGCGGAAGAAAGTATTTTTTTTTTGTCTCATAAGCTTTGAAATGAACGGTATACAGTAAACGTACTGAAGCATACTTTTTTTTTTTTTTTTTTAACTATTCATTAGTCAGAGTCCGAGAAAAAGAACTAAATGTCACTATGAGACTTACTAACATATTTATAAATTATGAAAAACCTGTTGTTTAGTATATTATAAAATGTTCAAATTAAATTTAATTACATAAACCAGTCAATATGTTTCTAGTTTTTTCTTTTTAATTTTAAGTCTAAATTATGCCATTGTGTAGTAAAAGTAAATTTATTATTTAACAAATTACATTAATAAAGAAAGAGATCATGTGTTTAACATGTTAGTTTATTGAAAAACACAGAAAAAATATTTAAATACGTCCTAAACAAGTAAAGCGTCTAAAGTCTATCAAATTATGATAGGCGAGCCTATAAAACACGATTAGCTCTTAAGGGGACGCTTCTCGTCCACCGATAGATAATCAAATTATCCGAAGTAATTCTGAGCGGCGAAAACGCCTGATTATCATCGCCTTATTTTTTTTTCTCGACCCCAGGGAACCAAGGAAACAATATTTGATGGCAGAATTTGTGTTGTATTTAAAAAATAAACTATTTTAATATTGCAAACATTGTAAAAAAAGAAATAAAAAGCAAAGGAGGATATTTTATCTATTACTAATATTATATAAAGGAAAGATTTGTATTTCTATATGTAAAAAATTAATTTCAAAAACTACTAGGCTGATTTCTATATTATCACATAGACTATGATATTTCATACTACTTCATTTCTTTTTTAATTTTCAGGCAGACGAAGTCATGAGCAAAAGCAAGTCTTTTATAATTTAATTATACTTATACCACATTATTAAACTATGGCTATTACTTATATGTTCTGCAGAAGAGGAAACATAACTTATAAAAGACTAACTATGAAATGTTATTTTACTTGTAGAAAAAATGAACGGAACTAAACTTTGTTATGTTTTATGTAACACAGGTAGATGCGGTCCCGGGGGACAAGAAATGCGCAAAAAAAAAAAGACCACAAAGTCGTTTGATCAAATTAGGCTGGGTCAGTAATCGTGTTACTGATACCCAATACCGGCAACGTTCCAAATAACCAGAGGAAAACAGAGCCCTCGAGTATTGCCTCTTCTGTTCGTTAGAGAGATTTGGATTTTTTCGCCATGGGTCGAATTTTTTTTCTCATCTCTCCAAGCACGAAACGTGATACGCACTTGGGGTAGATGGACAACCCTTAATAGAAAAATATTGAGTGAAAAATTTTTGAAATATACGATATTTCGCTCAATGTGAAAATGGATTTTTTAATTGAAATTGGACACTGGTAACTTATCGTTTATTTATCGAACTTACTAAAAACTCAATTTTGATGTTTAATTTCGTAATATAAATCAGATACTTTAAGTAATTGAAAATACGCGCTATATTTTTTTCTTTATGTGCTGTGATTCTCTTCATCTTCAGATCAGATCACTTTTAGTTTTCGAATTGGATACCAGTAAACAAGGCACGTTTCCTGTTAGATATGACATTTATATCGATTAAAAGATAACCTAAGTGCTTAAAATAATTGAGATCGCATTTTTTCAACTAGTAAAATTCTAAAAATGTTTGAATTTGATCGCGGAATATTAATAAAGAGGTATGAAATGTTACGATGAATATATGTATATACAGCGTGTGTAAAAAGGTTATGGAGAAAGCGTTCTGCGGCTTTCATTCGAAGGATATTTGTCACGGTACGAGTGTCAATAAAAACGCCACACCGGACTGTCTGCAACTATACCACAATACAATAGGGACGTGTTCATCAGTTTTTCCTTATCGACATATTGTATCGATACGGAAATTTCTCTAATTTGATATACTAGTGAATTATAAGAAAATAAAAGTATTATTTCTTTATACAGATGAAAAAATTGGTAAATTGTCTGTCACCTTAGTCATATAGCCGATCTCAAGAAATGAGTAGGTAAATACCAGTTTTGAAATAATTACGAGTGTGAATATTTTTAAAAACTGATGTAAAACATGGAAAATATTTACTGTATTCAATCTTACATTATACATTAATATTCTTAAGAGTAGCTTCAACAGCTGTTTTTTAATTCACCCTCAATATGTCTATCGATGATCGATCATAAGTATCGATAGAATGGTCCGGGTCTATAACAATGTACCCGTTAAAGCGGACACTTAACCCCTAATCCTCGGCAGCTCTACCCCGGTGGCTGGCGAGCGTTTATGGCAAAAATCTTAATTCTACGGCGGCTCTGACGTTAACTGCCCGCCGGTAATTACTACCAGGAGCTGTATCTATTACATCGAGTGTTCTATTTATGAATCAGTCTGTGTTTATGCTGTTACAAATAAGGTTCAATTTGCTGCGAATTAGTTGAAAAAAAGTAAAAGGTAGAGTTAAACTAATTAGTAAGGGTAGGAAAAGTTATAAGAATAAAATGGTATGAAAATTGGAGTCTGCAAGTGCATTGGAAACAATCGGTAGTTTTTAAACAATATTCTAAATCACAGCGTTTTTCTTAGCAATAAATGTTTTAATCATATTAAGTACCTATATTTAATCTGTGGTCGAGCTTAATACGGTGAATGAATTTCGTTTCCACTAGTTGTTGCTCGTGACTTCGCCCACGTGAAATGAAAAAAATCTAAGACTAGGTATAGCCTATGTTACTCAGTGGTAACATAGCTATTTAATGGTGCAAGGATTTTTGAAATCGTTCCATTAGTTTTTAAGTTATTTCAATACATAAAAAAATCCAATATGAATCTTTCCTTTATTAGATTACCATAGATAATATAGGTAATAAAAATACCACATTATATAACTTTGTAACAGCCAAAGATTCATAATATTTGAAACCGTAAATAAACTATAAAACTACCGTACTATTGAATTTAAAGACTAAATTTTAATCCATTTCCTACAAAACAACAGAAAACAATGTTCCCAGCAATCTCGACGAGGTATTGTTTTTGCGTAAAGCCGAAACGCATTCAAAAAGTATTTTTCGAGAGTATGAAACAAACGACGTAGTTTTTCCTGAAGCAATAAAAGTGAGGTCATAAAGAGACGTCCGGTCGGGAGCCATGCCAGCGACCACGGTACCCTCAGTACAAGCAAATGCAGCGAACATAAATACTGGACGTCGGCTCGTTCCAAAAACTTTGCACCGTATATTGCTAGAATTGAACGATGCAAATATTTTTACGAGTAAGAATATTGAATACCAAATTATGGTACTGTAATACAGAAATGATAGAGCTATGAGTAACCAAGTTAACTCTTTGCACCACCAATTAGCATCTGTTTTTTCTTCTTTTTAGTCTTTGCAGACTGGTCTTTGTCAAGTAGGTTACTGGTTAGTCTGTTACCATCACTTAATCTATGCCTGTCTAGCCTTCAAAGATGAGACAATACAAACGGTATTTTCTCAATTGTGAAAAACGTTTATGGTACTTTTTCATGTCTCAGTAAGTTAAATTGGCAGAATTTAAATAGGGATCCGCAATTATTTATCGCAAATTTATGAAGATGGAAATTTCATTTGCATTTTTATTAAAAAACAACAATCCCGAATTAAAGTAACGACCGTATTCGGAGCGTGGACTTCACTCGGCCTATTACTCGCTGGTCATTATTTTGACTTACGACTTTTGTGGCAAGAAATTTGCGGTCAATGCATTCGAGGAATGCACTTCTATCTGAAATATAATTTTAAATATTACCCCTATGTTGATATAGTGTTGAGGTTTCATGGCGTAAGTGGTTTGCTTTGAACATTCAAAGCTTGTAGTTGACAGAAAGTTTCTCACACAGACGTTCGTATTGACTTTTTAAGATTTTGCGAAATATTATACATTCGCAATGAGAAATTGAATTGTAAAACATGAAGTTTTCTATATTATCTAAGAAAACAGAATAAGGAGGATTTCCAAATGATTCATAGAATAAAAAAAATTGGTATTGTTTAGATGCGGAAAAGTTCTTTAATATATCAATAAATTAAAAGTTTTTGTATCCTCTAACATAAATGAGTAACTTTTATATATTACGTATACAAAAATTAATGATACCAATTTATAGCCCAGAACGCATTCGATTCGCACAAACATACGATACACGGCATTCGTCCACTTACGCACTCATTTATATGTTAATGTAAATGACATTGGTTTCGCTGTGATTCGTATATAGATAGGAATCGAGGCAAGATATCATTTTCACTGCCTTATTACTTTCCAATTTGTCTTGAACATTGGTTATTGCCCCGTTTATGGCTACCCTCTACTCTGTATTAACTTGATTATTGACGAATTCATTCACTGTATAATACAGTATATAGAATTACATACAACTATACAATTTGTAAATGTTAGGTTATAAAGTATTTATTTTGTGTAAACTGTTATGATTACTTGCAATACCTTTTCGCCTTAAGTCGATTCCAGAGTCGAAAAATCTTGACTTACTCCTTGATGATAAATCCATTCTCTTCCAGTATTTGAAGATGTCAAAACTAAAATGTCTATGAGTTCAATCCAATGAATGTTATAAAAATTTCACTAATTAACACTAGAACTCGAAGTACCAAAGACCAATGGGCACTTCGCGCGAAACTCCTTGAGGTCAAAAAGCATGTGATCATCTTCGCAGATGAACACAGACTGACTGGCTAGCTCGAAAGTTTGAGTCCCGAAAAATTAATAAAAGAAAAAAACCAACCCCAGAGTCCCAGGTAAAAAAATCCCGTATCAAAACCGCCGTTTCCTAGTGACCCCGATCGCTCTCCCATCCCTTTGTTGGGCTCCTTTTATTTATAATAGTACATTTTTTTCACACACGCCACCCCTAATAACGTGCGAGCAAAAATATGCGTAATCGCACAGTACCCGGAGCAGCGGCCGCGGCGAAAGCGTCATACAGAAAAAAATCTACTGTCCCCCATTTGAATAGCAAAAAGTGCACGTCACTGCGAAAATGGTATTAGTGAATGAATATGATTTTCTACAGATCTAAATGGATGGATGACTTATAATTGTGTCGCTTTATATTTAGCATGAATTATTGGTGTTAAGATTTATTATATCGATCTGTTACGGAAACCTAGTGAACTATAATTATACCAAATATAGTGATATACCTTTAGGAAGAATTCAAATAATATTTATCAAACCAAAATATAAAATTATTAACTTTTTAAATCAGCTATTAAACGGGAGCTTGCTTTCTACAAATATTAATAAACGAGTTGTGCAATGTGTCAAAATGTAAGATCTGTCGTTTTTCATATTCGTCAGTAATATCATCTCTCTATTTGCTTAATAAAAAAAAACATGAGACAATACACATTATTCGATTCAGAAATCGATGAAGAAATTTCACGTCAGTTATTAACCGTAATATCGTTAGGGCAATCAGATTTAGCGACCGAAATGTGAGCGAAGTGACCCCAAAGAGACGCAATGTTTGCTATTTCTGCGTAAACAAACACAGAAGATTGACATTGAGTGTACATCTGGTAGGCACAAGCAAACAATAGGGGAAGCGATAAACAATATATAATTCGATTTTCCTACGGTTGGCTACGACAAATTGCGTGTGATGTTGGTTTCTGGAATTTCATTAATACAGTTTTTTGCTGCAATATTTACTTTTGGATATTTAAGTGTTGATAAAATTTGCAAATGTTAAATTAAATCGACTTTAATTGGAATACGGCATAACGTTATCTATCACTAGAGTAAATAATTTCAGAGGTTGATATTTCAATGTACTTGACCGCAGTTTTACTACGCGTCCAATTTGTTGTAGTAAGCTATCACACCACAAATTAGGGAGACAATCAAATTGATGTTTGACCACTAATCGAAGAGCTGTTTAATGTGGTAAACACAATAAATAACCAAAAAGAACAACAACGATATAAAAACCTTTGATATAATTTGATACGAGAGAACAGAAGGTGATAATGAAAAAAAGGGATACAGTTACGCGAGCCGTTGTCCGAGATTTTGATCCGAAACTGGTGAATGTTGAGGTTACCTGGCCGATGGGGCGTGTGAAAACGGAACAGGTGGCCGCGTCTTCCGCTCGACCCAGTAATTATAGAACGGACGGACAATGGCGACGCGTGATGCGCGGGAGTGGTTTGACGCGATGGTCGCGGTTTTTCTGCTCTTGAGTGCAAATTCGTCCGTAAACCTTGTGGCGGTTTTGTAAATGTTTGGTATTAATTCTTTATAAAAGTTTCTATTGTTGAACGTTGTAATTTTTTATAAGATATTTTATGAAAAAAAGTTAAGCATTGACTTTTGTTCTGCAATAATTAGAACCTATCTAGACGATTTTTTTTTGCAACTTTTATCATCAACATCAACATCTAGTTACAAACTATAGAAATGATATGTAATGTAGTAATCCTTTACTTGTTTGCGATGGATAATATAAACTTTCGATTCAAACAGGTATCCTGTTGTATGAGAATTCAGAGCAAAAGGACGATAATGAATTCGATATCTTTCGCAAAAAAAAATTCACACAAATGTGTTCCGATTCTGGTCAAGGAATCCTTTGTGGACACTATTGTCGAGTATTGACGGATGGAGGTATCAAAGGGTTGGATGCCACCTTTAAAAGAAAAAAATGACAGCGTGAGAGATAAACTAGAAGACATATGCGATTTTTTTATACTTATTAGATTTTACAAGTGGATTTTTGTGCAGTAACATTCTTCCAAATTGAAACTTTAGGTTGAGTTTAAAATAAAATAATTCTTTGAATCTTTCCTTAGTCCCTCTAAAATATGTCTCAAATTGACCGTTAAATGCAGAACCATTACTGTCATTGCAAAGTGGTTTTTCCAAATTCGACTCGTTTCTAGAATTTAAAGAGGATACCGTGACAAGCGAATCATGGGAGTTAAAGGAATCAATTGCTTGAGTAAGCAATTTACAGGAATTGCCAATCGAAAAGCCCATAAATGGATAAGTCGCAAGTTTCGTTTTCAATAGCTCAAGTGTAGTTGGTAGTTGGACGTTTGAATCGGTCGGCGCAGACAATGGACGACGGCGGAGTCACACGCGGGTCACTCGGCGGTTATCTCGCGATCGGAAGAAAGTCGATCTCTGCGGCCGCGCCGTCAAATTTATTGTACTGTTCGCCTCTGCCGTACAGTTATTCGCTACTCTGTGGTCTCGTCTAATCATACGTGTTGTCATAAAATTTTCTATGTTTAATTAAATGTTACGATACTGAGACCTATTCACGACCGTATATCTAATGAGGTGGTTTGAGATAGAGATAATTTCAGCTTGATTCGACTTTTATGTGTAGATGACTTTATAACATGTGTTATTGAATTCGTTGCAATCACAAATCAAGGATAGATTACCAGCTATTTAATATTTTGGATAATATGATGATTAAAAGATGCATTTTTATTTTGATATCCTTTTTTTATCGAGCACTTTAAATCTACGTCCGTTAAAATATGCGCATAAAATAATTGTCCCACGGTGTGACGGGCAGCATCTTGCAAAAATGCCATATTTGGTGTGCAGTAGCCGAGTAGCATTTCACATGGCCTCAATTAAACAGTCATCACTCAGACGGATGTGGGTGCACAATCTTACGGCGGCGGCGGGTCATCGCGTTAACAAGGCGAGCGGTCACGAGCTGCCCGCTATGGGAAAGCTCCCAGCATACAATTGCATTCTGATACCTCACTGCGTCCGTTTCTTAGCTATTTTTTAATCTGTGTCTTCTTTTTTTTTTTAAGTTTTAGTGACGCTTGATATATTTTCATGTCCAAGATATGTTATTCTAATGATTATAGTTACAAAGTTACTATATCAGTTGCAAAGTTTCATTTCTACAAATACGCTATTCACATGTTTTGATTTTAAATTAAATATTTACGAAGTGAATTTAAGTGACCTTCTATTGAAGCCTAAATATTTGTCCCCTAGTTATACAGGATCTATGTCTTATAAGGCATTTTGTGATCTTCATTAATTAATTTTTGGTTAATTAATAAAATTTTAATTAAGTTGTATTTGATACTATTTAAGATAAAGGAAATTATTGTAAGTTGTAGTACCGAATTGTATTAAACGCTACAGACCACGGCCCATGGCGCTATAAATCTCAAAGAACTCCCACGCGGAAACCCCGATGCAACGAACAATACGGTAACATACAACAAACACAATATAAATCATAAATGAACATCGTACTATCTTTCACTCCTTTGACTCTGTACCTTATGATTTTTAACACCCACTTAATCTCTTCAAGCGAAACAATAAGCCTTTTAAGACATTGCAACATCGGTTTAAGCTCGCTTAGCGAAACGTGGGATGAAAGTTACGATATCAACGACTGTTTATTTTTTGGTGTCGGCGCTGTCTAATTACAATTAACTCTATGATTTATTATATGCAATAATTTATCTACTTAAATATAGTTCACTTTATTTTGCTGACGTAACACGTATAGTATTTTTAATATAACATTAATATAAGCGATGTAAGAACCATTTAGCCATAGCATTGAGAGAAATATCCAAAATTATTTTTTTTTCATTACCCACAATCGCGTTACTGTCCGTTTCGCTCTTTCCTTTGTCGAATGGATGATGAAAAAAAATAAATCGAAGAATCTCAATGAATCAAAAGCATTGGACAATGGTCACGGGGATCATTCAGGCGACGGACGTTTCGGGATGAAGGATGGCCGATATAAAGGCACAGGTAGAAACCACGCGGCTTTACTCGTGTCAATCAAAAGTATAGACTATCAAGTAACATACGTGATGCAAAAAATTATAAACTTCTCTTATTATGGCTATTTGACGGGTAAATATCTGTTTAGGTTTTGATAAATTTCATGTTTGCAAGGACTTTGTTGATGTGATTTTAAAATGAATTATTTTTTACTCTTATTTAATCAACAGAGATTTTTTATAGTTTATTAGAAATCGATTGAAATCGAACAGCATTAAATAAAATTACTAAATACATCCGAGAGAGTAAAATGTTAATTGCTTGTTTAAAACCAAATACGGAAGCTACTACTAAAATAATTGCATTGTCACAATTGCAAACTACAAAAAAAAATGAAAAATTGAAAGTGACACTCGTAAACCCTTTTCTAATAAACGATGAAAGGATGACGAATAATGATACACAATACTTATTTAGCCTACAGGCGACTTTGACCCTATTCGCTATTGTCGCAGTATTATCAACGTTCATAGACGGACTTCTGAGCCTGTTTTGGCCAAAAAAAACCTTTGACCAGAATTGTTTGTCAAACGTGGGTCGGTTTATTTTTTGTTCAGGTGTTTATCGAAGTTTGACCATGGGAAAATATCACAGATTCAGGTGCCTCTATCGAATTCGGGACCATTGTCAACCTGTTTGTTATTAGAGATAAAAATCTTTGCAGCTTTTGTTTGACAACGTTACCATTCTTATTTTGATTATTTACTGTATTAAAACGATAACAGATCAGTAGATAATATCAATAACATGTTTTGTTATAAGATCCATCCTCAATTTATAGGATATTTTTGACCGACTTCCCAAAAGACGGAGGTACTCAATTCGTCTGAATGTTTTTTTTTTTATTTTTATTTTTTTATGTGTGTTATAAAATTTGCTAAGCTTAATTTTGAGCTGCTTGATTGTAAAATTTCCTCTCAAATTTACAATGGGCCTATCTCATTAGCTTTCAATTATTTGAAAATTTCTAGTTCCATTTGTTCATCCAATCCAACTTAGAAGGATCTTATTGTTTATACTGTACCTTGGATAAACGAAGCCTTCAAAACTGTGTCTATTAAATCAAAGGCTTGATCGTACACTTACCAAAGTTTAAATCGTCGCTAGCGTTACGACATTAACAAATCGGTATCAAAGCCTGACAAAGATGGACTCTTGAGAATCTGTCCACCCACTCCCTGTCTATTGATCGTTGTACCTTCACAATAAATTAATTCCTGTTATGAACGACTTTTTATTCCATTGAACTTTTTTATCTTTTTAACCAGACCTTTAAATGGAGTTTAATGTTCGGTCATCGGTCAGTGTAAAGGTCTTTTATAATTACAAAGTAAGACAGGAACTAAGGCTTAACGACTTACACAAGAGTATGATAATAAATTGGGTAAAGAGAATAGTTACATACATTATTAAGTAATTAATATGCTCAAGGTCTTATTTTTAATTATTTTAGTAGAATTACATGTAGGTGAACTAATACTTTATCAGAAAACATTGATCCTATATTTGTAAGGAATCATCGAGTCCAAAAGGAAGATCTTTACTATCGATTAGTTAAACAGAATTGGTCAATTATCATCCAGTTTTATCTTAAACCATTGGATTAGTGTAATTCCTGAAAGGGTTCCGTTTGGTTACAACTTTTATGTTGTGTGATTTTTGTTGTTGAGAGAATAAATCCTTTTTCCAGACAATGAATTGTTTTGTATAACATTGAATGGCGTTTAAGTGGCGTTTCTTTTTTTTTTACAACAATCTTTAATCTTGTCTATATCTATAACTTTACATCTCCCTTCTTTGTAATTTCTTTTGATTTCTAATGAATGATAATCAATTTGATTTTGAAATATGTTTTATAAGATTTGTTTTAATCTATTTTACTAACTAATTTATGTAAATGTTAATCAGTCTATTAATTTTTAAAAAGATTAGACATTAATAAACATTTACCTCCAACGTTGTTTGCATCATTTAACAACGCAGCTAATAAATCCAAATTAAACTTTGTCTGGACCTCCGTTTGACATAACATATGTAAATCCATACACATCTTTATCTTTGGGATCACAAAAACAATGCCTGTGGATGCGGACATTAAGAAAAATAAATCCACCGTCGGTCCAGTTGCAAAGAGAGCGGGTGGCCGACGCCGACGTCCGCTCACATCATTATTCGTAATACCGAAATTAACTTTATTCCCATCATTTAAATATCGGCTACCTCTTATTAAAGATATCGGTCTTTGTTCCTTTACATTCCTTTTTTCTAATTTCTTCATCTCAACTTATAATGTTGAGTTTAAAGTCTCATTTGGGGACGTAAATATTTAAGTTACATTAATACACATGTTTATGGATGAATAAATAAATTTAATTATTTATATCTCGAACGACTTGTGTTTTAAGGAAATCTATCGTTCTCTTGCTACATCTACTCAATCTCGTTAATCATCGTCTTAGCAAAGTTAAAACTTAATGAGTAAATTAATTACATTTATTAAGCCCGGGTATTAATTTTCTGTAGTTAAACGGTAATGGCGATCCTAGACGGAATCGATTCAAAGTATCAAGACCTATGCAGCAGCTGTAACTTTGTACCAAGGATCAAGATTGAAAGTTCCGCTTGTAAATGCGATGCTTCGATATTCGCTTAATGAAGACATATTGAATCGCTAAGCGGCGAACGACATAGTCAACGTTTTAAATTGACATGCGGCCTTTTATGTGATATCCGCCCATTAGATTAAAAAATAAGAACTTGATAAATCAAAATACAAGCAATTAGAATGGACATAAATTTTTCTTTGATAATTTCTTATTGAAATTCACAAAAATCAGAATTCTAATTAAATTGTCAGTACGAGAAGCATTTGAATTGCAATGGCCTTTAAAAATAACAAAAACATTCCTTGTCCTAAAAGTTGTTACAATTAGAGCTCCAGGAGTCGGGAATCACAGTTTAATAATTTATTTAGTGAGCGGCGTCGGACTGAAGGGAAGTTAACTTGGATTTTTAAAAGTTTGCAAAGTTAGGAACGCGTGGCGGAACTCGCGTCTGATAATGTAATTCGATGATTCCCTAATTCACACCTTTGAGGAGGGTTAAAAATCCGAGGCCCTTTGTCCCCTGCAACTTGTAATTGAAGGTACCTTTTAAAAGTTTTCGGGTAGGCAATTTTATATTAGATACCCATAGTGTTAATATTACACTTTTGTTTTTTTTTTTCAATTAGTCCAATAAAACAATTACGTATGTTAATAGATTTTGAAATTTCGTGTTAAAAAGAGTGTCCACTGTTTATAACAAAGTTTCCTTTACTTTAAATATTTCTTCGTTATTTCTTGAACACTAGGTTAGACTGGTGAAATTGATTGTGTGACTTCAATATTGGTTTATAAAAAAATCAAACCGATTCATCAAACCGACGCTTACCAACATCGAAGACGCAAAAGGGGGGTTGCTTTGTTCGGTGCGTACAAAAAGCGAGTGCCTCACTCGAGGCTCTTGCGCCGGTAATAAGAACAAACGTGTCACCGATGAGATGACGCGTGTCGGCCAATCGGGCGGGAGGCCGCAGCCGGCGGTGACGTCACCTGGCCACCGACCAATCGCGGTGCCCCGGTCAACTTGGACTAATTGGCGTTGTGTGCGATAACTCTCTAGCCATGAGGAATCTGTGCACTCGATTCGGCGCACACGCATGACTTGCCTCTACATACACACATGCAAATACTACGCAAATAAAAAAATCATGAGGCAAGCAAATGCCTTATGAAGTATTGAACTATCCTTTTAGATAATAAACTACTTACTAAAAACACTAACAGGTGTATTTAGTGTAATTTTCTCGTATTAAAAATTAAACAATATTTACGCTAGGATTTCTTAGTTTTTATCACAAAAATTTGCTTATAAAATCAAATTTAATTAATTTCCTCCTGAGCTGTCCGTGTCACGATTAAGACAGATTATAACTACGGATGAGGGAACTATTAGTTTTTAAAAACAAAAGTAAAGCATGGGAATATACAAGAAACGGTTTATGAATTATGTGCAATTATATTAGCCGTCGGACAGTGAGAACTGTACACAATGGGATAAGAATTTTAATGTATAATAATTAATATGAACAATTTCTAACATCTACAGCATGCTCTGTGCAGACTCTTATGACCATAAAATTAGCATACGACTTAAATCCTCTTTTAGACAATTAGTTATTATAGTTAATATATTCATTTCTTGTATTACTTGAATTATAAACTAATATAAAATCTAGATTGTTACTGTTATTTTTAATTCTTAGTAACAAATTGTACATTTTTATCCAGAAAAAAATTATTACATTGGGTCTTTACTTTAAAAAATGCATAAAACAAAATGTTTGACTTATTTTGAGTATTAATTGTTTCTGTATATTGAATCATGCAAAAATTTTTAGATTTTACACGAGTGACTAAATAATACTAATGGGATTAGTAGAAATACACAAACTCTTTCATTTTTTTTTGTGATATCGCGCTAAACAAAACAGCTTGTTCGTATAGTGTTTTTGTTTCAAAATTGACGGTCAGTGCAAATTGATTTTGAGTTATTTTCCACGTTAGATGATTTATTTATACATTGTCTATTATATTTGACCTCAGTCATTAGGTCTTATGTAATTACGGTCACAGGTGGAGCCATAACTATAGTCAGTGCATCAAATCTGTTATTATCTTAGAAAATATCCTCGATCGAGAATTAATGAGTGTTCATAAGTAAATATACTTTAATCTTTTTAAGGAAACAAATTGATACTCTGGCAAATGAGAAAAAGAAAATAAAACTATCTTAAATACATTTTATTACTTAAAATATTATATGATTGGAAGATGAAAAAATACTATTCAGACAACTTTAAAGTTATTGTAATTCTAATTGGTAATGCAACTTAAATTAGGCTTAGCGAGGTAAATAGGTATCACACATTGTTTGTAAAACGTGACAAAACGTTATTTTTTATTAATTTTTTAAGTGGTTGTAAAAACAATTGACGTCAAACGATCTTATCGGTAAGTTATAATAGCAAAAATTCTGGAGATTTATAAAAATGGTTTGATTATTTTAAAAATATAAATTAGTATATCTTATAGTGAGATTTTTAAAAAAGAAATAAAATACTGGCCGAAGGGAATGTCTTGTTGCCGAGTGCTGCATGTTTTGTTGTTGAATAATTTAGAGCGGCAAGTGAGGTAGTCGTTGTAACTCTTTAAAAACTATCCCTGTCCCTCTTGGACGGATGACCAAGGTCCCGTGCAAATATTGACTCAAGAGCTACAATATTAAGTAGCTCGTTGCTGACTTGAATAGAGTCTCGTCAGTGCTACTGACTGCAATTGTATGCAACTGTGCCCGTTTAAATTTTATTTTTACTTTTTTTTAATAAAACATGCATTTTAGTGTTGTGTTCTATTAATATTGTCTACGTGAAAATTATAATAGTAAGTACCATAAAATTGCACGCTTATTTTGTAAACAATAAAAAAGAAAATAAACAAACCTTGCGCGATGCGTACAGCTGGCATCTTAATTCTCATCTTGATTTGGTCACCTATTTTTGGATCTTCAACAACTTCTTTATCCTCGGAAATCTTAGCGGCGACAGCTTCTTGTCCGCGGCAGCAGTTCACACGCGCCGCCGGCACTGCCGCTTATCGGCCCGCTTTTAAAACGATTTTGATAACAAAGGTTGAGATGTCACAGAATTGTCCTCCTCGAAAGTCCGACGGCGAGCGACGTCTAACAAAATTTTAGTCATCTTTTTAAGTCAATCATTTTTACAGTTTAAATTTTTTAACAACACCGTCTTCTACTTTTTCCTCTTCATGTTGATTAATATGTCCAATTCGTCGACCAAATGTTTACTTGCCAAAATGTATTGGTCATAAAACGGTCTTATCAACACTTCAATGAATGTCTCGCGCTCTATCTAATCTGAGCGCACCCAGTGGCGATCTTGCATTCCAGTTAATAAGTCGTTTTTTTGCACTAATAAATTTTCATATATTAACTTCTTCACTTCAGTCAAAGTCACAGATCTTGCATAGATAATTTTAAAAACAATACGAAATAAAATAATTTAAACTATAGCAGAAGGTAACTTTAACAACTTAACAAAAGAAAAGCGAAAATAGTGATAGTCTATTTTGTTTATGAATTTCGCGAAGTGGCGTATACCGCGATCGTGATCGAGTAGGTCGCGCGTGCGGAGCCGTGTAACAGGTGCGCGGCCGGCCGCCCGCTCTCGCCCGCTGTCCGAGAGCGTCTGTGGCCGTCCTGTGTCCCTTCGCGCGAGGGCGCCCAGCCTCGGGCCTCGTGTCCACGACTCGCGCCGTCTCACTCCGCTGGCCGAGGGCGACGCGGCGCGCGCGATTCCGCACGAAGTGGCCAGGGGTTACTCGCGGTCGCCGACGCCTCGGCATCTGAACAGAGACGCCGCGACACTCCCACAAACGCAGCCTCCCAACGCGCGAAAAGGATAGACATTGATCACGAGTGCCGTGCGTCGGTGTGCGTGCGCGGGTGGGGCGAAGATGCAACGCGTACAAAAGAAAAGGGATAATATTTGCCTGCATATTTCATGACTCGATTAGGAGATGGAATTTTTAATTGAATGGACCTGCGACGCGCGGTCAGTCCGAGCTTTTAAGAGTTGTATTAATGAAGACAAACGATTTCAAAGTATATTTTTATCTAAAAGTTGCTTTTACAGTTTTTTAACGTAATTTACGTAAATATAAAAGTTTTCTTCAGTTGTAAGAAAACAACCTTTAATAGAACATTTAGAAGTAAAAATGTATACTTAAATGTCTTATTGAATTATATGAGTGACAACTTTATTTCCAATCTACGGACAGAAAAGCATTTATGACGAAGTCATGGTATTACGCGTAGCGCGTAGCTACGCGCGTAGCTTACTCGTAGCGACATTTGTTAGAATTATACCTAAACACGTATTTCCGGCATTTTTTAAATTGTTTCATATCTTAAAATAATTTTGACTTGCAATAGATTCAATATAAACAAGCACTTACAAAGAAGTAAGAAAACGCAACACGTTGAACTCCACAGACGGCTAGATCTTTCACTTTCACTCTTCCAAGTTTCCGAGCGCATTTTTTCCCCAACGTTATTTTACTTAAGACGCTACGAGGAACTTATCTCGGTCGGTCCTTGACTTTAATAAGTTTTATGAGTGTCAGTCGAGACTTAACTGGCGCGAGAACGGGCGGCGAAAAAGAACTTTTTCATAATTGTTTCTCAACTCTTCGTGAACTTGGAAGTTTTGCCTTCGATTATTGAATTGTTTTTTTAATGTTTGTCTTCTCGCATTAGCTCCATAGCTAATTATAATTAGTCACTTTATTAGTTCAAAATTAATAGTGTATTATTTTTGTTACAATCCTTTAAATATTAATACATTTATAAATATTTAGAATTAAGCACATTTTTTTTTCATAAAAAAATTGTGCCATAAAAAAGTTCTTTAAGAAAATATGATTTTTATCTGTATTGTTACTGAAAACAATGAGAAAACGCAGACAATTAGACTGGTCAAACAAATAGGCCGGACATTAATATATTAGAGGTCTGGGTCACTTCAGGTGAGTTTCAGTTGCAACTTCAAAATCATTTCATCCCTCTCTAAAGGCGACATACGCAGGGTGTAAAAAGAGACAATTGATGTGTTGTACGTTTTTCCAAAGTGAAAACTGTGAATATAATGACACATGTATGTCGATCTCCTTCATATGTTAGGATATGTTAGTGACATGAAAGAGATAGTGATACTCGGTAAGTTTTCGTATGTGGAGGCTCGCGCGGTTCGCTACTCGACGCTAGGCGGCGTGGAAATGGGGGAAATGTTCAACTATTTTTTTTATTAAAAAAAAACAGTTTCTTGTGTCATCCAGGGCCCATTAAATCTATGTATACTTTTTTAACCATTAATTGTCATCTTACGAATATCAAAAATGCTACCACCTTATTTTGGAAAAAAAAAATGATTACCGACGTAATCCATTCCGATATTATAAATTGAATAAATCAGCTGTAAAAAGGAACTCGGCAACAAGTTAGGCAAAACTTAAGTACAATTAAGACCGTTGAGAAACCTTTTAAAGTCGCGATTTAAAAAACTTTTTCCAGCGGTTCTATAATTACACGATGTGACTGTTTCTTTTTCTGGCGTTTTTTTTTTCAACCTTGGTGACAGATGCAGGATACACGAAATTGCTCAATTTGAGACTTGTAACGTTATATTTGTCAGAATCGAGTTTAGAAAAGGGTATTCGCAAATGAATTATTACTATAACTAGGCGCGGTTATTAAATATTATGCTAGAGGTATCAGAAACTTTGAAAATAATGCGTTAAAATCGGTAAGCGTTAAAATATTATCATTTTACATTTGTAAAATTCATTAACAAAAATTCTAAATTTTCGCTACAATGACTATGACCAGAATTAATTCATCTGTAACTTTATTGTTTTCAGGCTAATTATTAATTAATTTACTTAATAGCGAGCTATTTCTATTATTTTAATCATGCTCTCAAACTGTAATTACAGCTATATATAGCTTATTTTTATAAAGAGCTACTCCTAACTATAAATTGATCTTATAACTAGCTACCACCCCATCCCCTGTGCGGTGGTGGTTTTAAAATAGCAACAGCCAACTTCGTTCAAGGGCACGGCACACGTGTTTCGGACAAGGATTGATGTCCCCGCAATCCGGGAATGGAAGACACTGTTATGACCGGACTAACCAAACTTATACCTTAATAATTATTAATTTTTGGATTATTTAACTAACAGACAGAACTATGAAAATTAATGTTGGATAAGTGGATTTGAAGAAGTGAAGAAAGTGACTACTTACCACTTTGAAATGTAAAAATTAAAAACTTATGAAAGTATTTTATCAGTCTGGGTTATCTTAGGAGAGTTTCAGTTGATTAAGATTCCGGATGGAATGTCCTTTTATTATCATTTATCGTTTAGATAAAAACGGTTTTCACATATGTGTATTTACACAGAGGTTCAAATATTCGGGTAAAAGTATCTCGGATAATATTAAGTAGTATAGAGCGGTAATATTAAAACTATTCTACAAGCCATATCATTATTACCCTGACTATATGGAAATAGAAACGCAAGGGCGACTTACCACAAAGTTAAATATAGAAATGGTCAGGAGCGCATACTTCACAAGATCTATGTCTCCGCACCTAAATAAACAACATACAGCCGAATACTGAAAAGACATCTTACTAATATTATAAATGTTAAAGTTTAGATGGACGAATGTTTGTTAGAGTTTGTACTCTAAACGGCTGAACGGATTTCGATGTAATTTGGCATAGATGTTAAGATAGTCTGGAAGAAAACATAGGCTATTCACTTTTGTTTTTTTTTTTTCAATTCCACGCGGACGGAGTCGCGGGCGCAAGCTTGTTTAAATATATAGGCAACCACTTTAATGATATGGTTACACTTTAACTCCAATTTTTTTCATTCATCCGTCATATTCATTCAATGATAGACAGTGAAGATCCCAACTTAGACATTGTGATAAAATTTTCGGACGCTCTATTAGTTTGTAATATGACGTCATTTGTGTTCAATGTTTTTTTTTAATATATAACAAGGTGGCAAACGAGCAAGCGACCACCTGAAACCGCCAAAATTCCCCTTAGACATCCGCAATTCCAGATGCGTTGCCTACCTTTATACGACGGAGGAGGAGACGCACATATAGAGGATATTTCCCCTTCCTACGCATCTCCTCCACCGTCAAATCCACTTCCTCTTCCCAACCTCTCCTTATAAGAAAAGGGTGGTAAAGAGAAAGGGACTTAAATTAGGCCTCCGGCACCACACTCATCAGACGAAACACGGAATTGCTCCCATTTCACGCCTGTCTTCTGTGTGGTCGTGGTATTACACCTGCAGTGCTAAGATGTTAAAGAGGGCACTACCACTGTTAAATCTCAATGTAGAGATTATTGATAAGGATATTTGTGTTACTTTAGAAAAAATATAAACATGTATAATAACCTTTAAACCAAAAAGAAAATAACTACAATTTTACTTATGTTTTCACGAATATGTAGATATTTTCTTCATATATCTATTTATCATATTAATTGACTATTGATTCAAAAAATCATAGACAGCATCACACAATAACTGTGGTTCATAAAATTTGGATGGTGAAAACAGGCAAAATAAGTACTAAGTGACCACCGCTACCGATGAATTTAGGGCTTATACAAATTCCCACGTCTAACTTTGAACTTAACAAGGATTTGAAATGGTGTAACAATAATTCACTTCGACTCCCACATAAAGTGAGGTTGCGCGGCGCGGTTGACGCCACATAAATGTGTAAGTACGACTAATTAGGATGGATGTTAGCCTCGGCCAGGTGAATCAATGCACGCCTACGTCACACGTTAATCAAGTGCGTGCGAAATGAGACAGCCGCTTGCACCTAGCGCTAGTGAAGCGCTATTATTCATAGATATTTACTTCAAGAGTAAAAAATAGTGGTACTTACTTAAATGTTAACAAATCGTTTCGATGCTAAACGTAATAAAAATATTCAACATTGTGACCATCATCATCACCAGATCACTATACTAAGTTACGGGCAACTAGGCCACAGTCAACCACGCTGCACCATTGCGTATTTGTTGACTTCATACATATGTTTGAATTTCTTCACCGTTTTCACAGTGTTTTCCTCTACCTTTCGTGTTATATTAACTGTACTTTTATGAATAATTTTGCAGTAACTATCAGCCCATCTCTATTGAAATATTAGTGGTATAGTATAGCAATTGCTACCAACGCGCACAGTAAATTTCGATGAGGTTCCTTTAATAATTTACTTGCAACTTGCTCGGGCGGGCGTAACTAAACGCAAGAAGTCAAAGGTCAATGCAACAAATTAATATAAGTATCTAATAAATAATCTAGACACATAATATTAGCCGTACGATGAAATAAGTCATACTATTAAAATAGCGAAATTTAATTTATAAAATTTAATGCGGTGAATTGAGGCTGTATCCTGATTTGAATTCGGACACAATTATAATTGTCATTTGTCTTTTTGAAAATAAAGTCTTTAAACCTTCATTTGTTTTAATTTTCAAAAAATGAACTAAAAAATGTACAGATATCATAAAATGAGAAGAATTTTATATCTAGACATTTGTAGGTAGGTATTACTTAACTTTGAAGACTGTATCTATCACTACGTAATAATGTAATCTATGACTACGTAATACAAAATTAACATATTAAATAATTTAAACGAGTATCCTCGGGCAACCACAGAGTTTAGCGCCCACTCAAACGTTGTTCACACCGTGACTCATCTCTTGCTAAACCCTTGTACTGTTGTTAAACGATAGAGGAACTGATTTATAAAATTTAATATCAAACAAATGCTGATATAACAGTATTTTATTTACGGGTTTTCCTTTTATATAAGGAAAAAGACAACTTTACAGCAAAAACTATCGACGCTTTAAACGTGAAAATTAAAAATATAAATAATTAGCCATGCATACTTTTTTTTATTCCCCCTAACCAATTCTATTAATTACACATCGACTAATTCGTAAAAATAATATAAAGGCTTTAACAGTCCTTTTAATCTTAAAATCACTTCACTTATATGATTTTTATTAGAAACAAAAACTGAAAAACATATTATTATTATATTTATGTCATCTTTTGCTATAAACATGGATGATAACAATAACAACATTTGTCATTTTGCCGATAAATGAAATGATATCACACTAATATTATAAATGTGAAAGTTTAGATGGATGGATGTTTATTAGAGTTTGTAGCCTAAATGGCTGAACGGATTTCTTTGAAATTTGGTATAGATGTAGAGATGATAGACTGGAAAAAGACATAGCCTAATCGTTTTTGTTTTATTTTATTCAATGCGGACGGAGTCGCGAGCTAAAGCTAGTCACTAATAAAAATTGCGGCAGTAAAATTGCAAAAAGCAATATATTTAATCGTTCATTAGGATTGCATAGGGCACGTGGCAGTCGGGAACGTGTTTCGTAGATTCACGTGCCTAGGATTAAGCGACAATTCGAAATGAAACCAAACTAAGGAGGTTAATTTCAAAAGAATTAGGTATTATAGGCGTCATTGTGTTACTAGTTTTACGAAATATCTAAAGAAAATATTGCAACTACAGTAAAAAAATAGTTAGATATTTATGTTTTCTAGATTGTCGGCTTGTAAATCTGGCATAGAGTTTCCTTTATTTATACAAAAGACATGAGAGAGATGTTAAAATGTACTTCTACGTGTGTGTTTTTTTATATCATAATGTGGCAAACAAGCGAGCGGTCCTAATAAATCGCCGAAAAAGCTAAGCGACCGCCTCACAGAGACATCCATTTGCTGATGCGTTGCCTACCCTTAATCGACGGAGGAGACGCACGAAGAGAGGATATTTCGTCTTCCTATGCGTCTCCTCCGCTGTCCCTATAAAAAAGCGTGAGGAGAGAATGGGACTAAAATTACGAAACCGATTGCAAAGTACACATTTAATAAGATTATCTAGTGGTCATCTTGTCCATTCAGACGGGCTGACTATTTATATCACTACCGGATGTTTCATATGATATGCGACAAATCGATAAGATTACATTATGATTCCTTTGAGTGCTATTTCATGTGATAAATAGACGTAAATATGTATTTGTTAATCTTTCGATTCGATTAATTACTTATAGATATGGATAATTTATTTACAAGCACTTAATCTAAAACTCTCGGGTTGATTTAGCCCGAAACGAATCACATTTTTTTATAGGAAAAGCGGGCAAACGAGCAGCAGATCGCTTGATAATCGCTCGATGAACATCCGCAACGCCAGAGGGATTGCAAATGCGCTGCCGGCCTTTAAGGAAGGAATACGCTCTTATCTTGAAGGCCCCTAAGTCGTATCTATTTAGAAATACCGCTGAGAACAGAGGCGGCTTTACGAGGTAAGAAGGTACGTGAAAACCTCGTCGTTGTGGAATGCCAACCATCAAGGTGGTAGCGATGATATTTGACACTCTGTCGACTCCCATAACCTATAATAGACAATCACTTTCAGTTTTTTCTATTTATATTAAAAAATCATGTCTGTTTTGTATTATGAGTTCACTACATCGTAATTTACAAGGATTTTCTACTAATTTTCTAAGTGATCCAAGTTGATAGAAGTATAAAAAGAACACTATTTCAAAAGTAAAGAAGACGATATTTTTATGTATGTTTAATGTTAATGTATGGAAAAGATGGGTTATATAGATAAACTCTACTTACCCCTTTCGACAGAAAATGGTTATTATTTTATTTCTTTCTTGTTCATCTTTCGAGAGACTTTGTCACTACTTCAACTCAATGACTATTATTAAATATGTAGATATATTTGTTTTATCAGCTTATCGGTGTCTTCCTTTTTAATATTAGATCACAAAGTATATGCTGATGTGCACGTATCGATAAGAAACATCTCGCGAAGATAATCTTCAGATTTATAAAAATGCAAACTTAATATTACCAAACAGAATTTAACCATAACTACGACGGTATTTGTTTCTTTTCTCGTAGCTCCTATTTTTTTAATCCATTTTTTTTTAAAATCAAATGTCCAACATTCTTAGTGGCCAGTGCATACGAATTTTTTGGTACAACAAAAAATGCTTGCTTACCAAAGAGGTCGGATATGTTAAACTTCAGCAAACAGCAATTAAGGAAAATAAAAATAATAACTACACGTGTTTATGTTGGGGTAAGAACTCGAGTAATTAATTTAGAACATCTTTTATGTATATTTAGTGTTCAGTTATATCATGTAAATGAATCACCTTGAAGGCAATAAATTGGAACTTTATTATATTTTGTATTTGGTTCTTTTGTAATCTAATCACGAAATCAGAACTACCCTCGGTGCCGGCTGACACCGGCTGGCACCAGATATTGACCGTGGCCATTCTGTCTGGCCTCGGTGTAGCTCACGGGTCACTTTTTGTTTTTTAATTCAATAATGTTCCGTATTCATTTTAATCCCCTTCCCTTTTCAATATTTTTTATACGGAAAGGATGGGAAAAAGAAATCCTCTTTATGTGCGTCGCCTTCTCCATTAATTGAAGGTAGGCAACGGATCCGGAATTGCGAATTCGAAAAATTCAGGTGACCGCTCGCTCCTTTGCCACATTATGGCATAAAAAAAATTAGCTTATTTTCTAAACCTATCGTAAATAAGAAAACTGATTGAAACGTCCTTTTAAGCTTTGATTTGAAAGGTTATGATTGACAGCTACTACGTGACAGAGGACATCTTCACTCGTTATCAATATACTATAATACATAAACGATGAGAGACTCGACACTTGCTAACTTTAAAAACGAATTGATTCCATTACTATGAAGTAAAAAAATCAATTTAAAACATAAACATATATTGGTCTTTAAAATTATTATAATCATCATCATACAAGAAAATAAATAAAGGTGATTCTCCAACCCTTCGGAAAAAAATTATTAAGAATCAGCCTTACCCTTCGTAAAAGTCCGTGCATGGTACCGTATTTTGACGGCTAGCAACCCGTCCAGTGCGGCAGGACAAATATATCGCAAACCGATTAATTAACATATTGGTTGGCTTTTATAACTTATAAACAAACCCTTACCTTAAAATCATGTCGTAATTATCCTATAAAGCTATTACCGAAGACTTCATTCGCGTGGAATAAATAAAAAATATTAGTCAAAAGTCCGTGTTTCGTTAGGCCGTTTTGGAGTTAGGTAGTAACCATCCATCGATCCGTATTCTTGCTTTTATAATATCACAATGAATTTTGTCTCTTAACATAGGAAAGGTCATTTTCTACGTCACAGTGTTTAAATATATCATTGGGAATGTAGATATCGTAAAGAAGAATATATTGAAGTTGGCTCATCCGTGAACATGTTTTTATATACACAACAGTCCATATTGCAGGTCAGTTATCAAGAATGTCCTTGTCACGAGTGAAGTACTATTATGAATAATAATTGCCATAATCATCGCGGCCCGTATGACATTCCGCGTTAAAACCTCGAGCTATTAAGAAGACAACAAAAGCTACGGAGTTAAGCAAAAAAGCCGTGTGCAGAAGATTTGCCCATGACTCACCTTCCGAATAACGTCGTTTGTATCCCGCACTCGACTTCCCAGTAGTGCCAGTTAATGTGTGATATTATAAGGTATTCGTCGAAAAAGTATTTATTTTATAAAACTGTACTGATTCCGGTATCATCGGCGAAATATTATTTTGATACGGATTTCCAAACTGTCCTTCTAATAATCCTACGCGAGTCTTTACAAAAATATATAAATACTATTTTTAAACATATTATACAGTTGCGATTGTCGATTGTTTCTTAGCCAATTCAACTGTTTAGTTGCACAACTAAAAATAGAGTAGTAAAAAACTCATAGGAATCAATGCGTGACTAAACAGTTGCGACAGCTTAGTTTCAGTTGTACGCACGCTCTTTATAAATAAAATAAAACAATAACAACAAATTTGGACGTCAAAGTCACAGTAGTCAAAGACATAACAAAAACAACAAAGCAGTTAATATGATGTCACGAGACCTGAGTGACCTGTCTTGGTCAAGTTCGATACCTAATTCATTCCTGATGACTGCCAGCAAGGTCAGTCGCGGCCTAGAATTTACATACAAATAGAACGTTGTGTAATGACCATATGTTCGGGTCAAAGTTTTTGCTCCGTACAAATTATATTCCCCATACATCGTTTGCAGATGACGTCAACAGTAATTATCTCTACCTCATAGGTAATAAGAATTAGTTTTGCTTGACATTCATTCAACAGATCGCAAATCATATTTTTCTTTTTTATTATGAGACTTTGAAAGAACAATAGTGGTTTTACAAACAAATATTAATTAAATAACTTTAAACAAAAAGTGTCATGTTTTTATTATAAGTTGCCAAAAATATTTGTTCAAAAACGAAGATTAGTAGATTTAATATTTTTCCTGCTCATTAAAGGTCTTTCTTTACAAAATGATACATTCATGTTTAGTTTGAAACATTTAAATTAACTGTTATTTAGTACATTTAATAAATAAAATAAAAAAAAATTAACTACTCCTCTTAATTGTTTATATATGTGCATGTGTGTGTGAGTGATTGTGAAAAAATGAGACTTAAATTCTTGACAAATACCTTAGCAGCTGTGAACACAGATACGAATTAACTATCAAACACTCAGCCGAATTGCAATACGATAGGTGTTATCTTAATATCTCTATATCGTATTCGTCAATCGCTTCTCCGATGACTTCAATTGTCATACAAAATGCACTTTTATAAAGAACAGTTTAAATTGTAATGACAATATAGTGTATCCATTCTCAATAGATTGAATAGCATTATTAGCGTTAAAAGGTCCATTGTAAGTATCCGTGAGGCAAAGTAAATATTTTGACAAAAGTCCGTTGCATGTATTGAGTCGTTTAAAGGACAATTGGGATGAATAGTGACACTAAATAGGCTGCTACTGAAAAAACATGGGCGTTGTAAAGTTTTTACGTTTTTGCCGAAGGTTGGGTGCAATTATAAAAAGTTCCGTACTAAAGTTACCTAGTATGAAAATTTACACTTGAAGAGAGCATTTTCTTTCCCATGTTGGACATTTTACTCGAAAATTGTGAATTACTAGCTTTTGCCCGCGACTCCGTCCGCGTGGATTTTGTAAAAACAAAAATAAGTAGCCTATGTGTTCTTCCAGACTATCCTCTACATCCATGCCAAATTTTATCAAGCTCCATTCAGGAGTTTAGGCTACAAACTCTAATAAACATTCATCCATCTAAACTTTCGCATTTATAATATAAGTAAGATGATTGATTATGAACCTCCATCTATATTTATACTAATATACTAATATTATAAAGAGGAAAACTTTGTATTTTTGTATGTATTGAAATAACTCAAAAACTACTGGGCCGATTTTAAAAATTCCTTCACCGTTAGAAAGGTAATTTATCTGTGAGTAACATAGGCTATATTTTTTAATTTCACGCGGGCGAAGTCGCGTGCAACAGCTAGTTAAGTACATATTGGGTCAAGTTTAATATCTAACAATAGACCTGTGACTATACATAGTGCTTGAGTACGATAAAGATTATTGTTATAAGTATGATATAACTCTGTTTTTTAACTTTAATCTTTGTTCGTAGATAATTAAAAACTAGATTAGATATTAAAATGATTATGAATGAAACATTTTATACAATCATTCATTTGATTATTGATATTATCTTATTATAACAAAATAAGATATATAACTTGTGATTAAATTATCAATTAGGAAGCAGCGGATATACACAAATATTTTATTTCCTGTCACAATGTCTACTACATGTTATTAAATAATTTTTATAATAAATTAACTAAGCATACATTTTGATTATTGCAATATTTATTACATATTTATGTATAGTTGTGTAACTTTTTTTATATAATAAAAGGGGTAAACAAGCGGCGGGAACACAGAGGTGGTCAACGATGTCCATGGACGTCCGCAACACCAGATGAACTACAGATGCGTTGCCAGCTTTTAAGGAAATAGAAGACTCGCTTCTAGATGGACCCTAAGTCGGTTATTCTTCAGTCTATTCTTAAAAATTATGAAAAGACGGCAAGTACTTTTTTATCTTATCTACGAGTAGTTCTAACGGAACGACAACGCAAGGAATTAAACACCTAATATATTAATACGAAAGATAACTATGAATTGTATTAAAGGTATGTCAAAGTTGGGTGTCATAAGTTGTATTATGATCACTGTCTGTCGAAACAACAAGGATTCACAATTGGAATAAAAGTTAAAACAATGGATACGCGCGGCGAATGGCAAATGACTGGCGTGGGCCGAGTCATGTGGGTTGGAGGTCAACCGTCACACGTTCTAAATTTAAAATTGATTTTTTCAACTGGGAAGTGAGCAAAGGCATTATGCAACACAGAGTACCTTAGTAACCTATATGAACCATAGGATCAAATCATAATGACTTTGTCAGCAACATTGTTGAAGTAAGCTCCATAGCTTTACCTATGTAATTCCGTTTCTAACGATTACAAACATTTAATGTTATAATACCTCAACTGGTAACGTTTTTAACGTCGATGTGACATTGAACCAGACTTACTTTAAACAACACCGCTGCGGCTATTTCTGTTGTTTCCTCCGTATTAAGGAAGAGACCTTTAACTTGCCCATATGTTCAGAGAGAGTAAAGCTCTGCCTAGAATGGTAAGAGTCAGTTACTTTCATTGTTTGATTTAACGTTCACATTAAACTTGTAAGACATTTCATTTAACATAATAAAAATATCAATAAAGGTAATTAAGTCATATTCTGTACAACAGCACAAGAGGCCGGCGCCGGACCGCAAGCAATCGCAAATTAACCGGTTCGGTAATGACACGTCTGCAAAGGCCGCGTGCGTCCACAATAATGCCAAGTTTCCACTTTCGCGGTCGAACCAAATGTTGCCATATTGAAAATGTAGAATAAAGAAATCTGCGGAGTTGACAATATTTGACATACTACTTATTTATATAGTTTTATCTGAATCGGTAATATTTTTAATACTATCTAGGCATTCCAAATAATCTGTCTGTCTTTAGATGAATTGCTTATTTCATAATCTAAATAGATAAAATGAAGGCCAATGCTTCTTTTTTTTATTTTTGTAACATATCTATTCTTTATATCTATAGTATCTCTATCATACAACAACCATAAAAATGTCACACAAATGATATCAGTGATGCGATGCGCTACAAAGGTTATGACGTCATTAGTCATATGCACTTCATCATGCGGTCAGGTTGCAATGTTTTCTAAAGCGCTCAATGCGGTTGGCGTGTCCGTAGATTAAGTATTTAGGTCCGGTCACTGCGCTTTCACCTGTTGCGTTGTAATACGTTTGTTTAGTTTTTATATTCTTTTGTTTAATTTTTTTATCCTTTTTGGCAGCGTGACAACAGTTGGCGGGCAGAACGGGCCACACGCAGAAATCGACCGCATTCGGACGACACAATTGCTTTCGACATATGATTATGTTATTTGTTTTCGTATTTAGTGACGGCGATTTTACGACTTGATTCGTGTACTGTGTAACAATGGCTTTAGGGAGTTAAACAACCACTTCGCATCTGGAACTTAATTCTACAAAAGTTGTTTGCTTCTCTACTTCTTGAATTGTTAGATTTTTTTTTATAACATAAGGTGGCAAACGAGCAAGCGGTCACTTGAATCCGCCAAAATGGCGAAGCGACCGCTGCCCATAGATATCCGCAATTGCAGATGCGTTCCCTACCCTTATCCAACAGAGGAGGAGATGCACATGAAGAGAATATCTCCCCTTCCTATGTATCTCCTCTTCCGTCAAATCCACTTCCCCTTCCCATCCTCTCCTTATAAGAAAAGGGTGGTAAAGAGAAAGGAACTTAAATTAGGCCTCCGGCACCACACTCATCAGACGAAACACGGAATTGCTTCCATTTCACGCCTGTCTTCTGTGTGGTCGTGGTATTACACCGGGCGTGCCGGCCCATTCGTGCTAAGATGTTAAAGCGGGCACTACCACTATTAGTTATTAGGTTAGGTTATATAATATTCTGACTAGCTCATTAGGTTTACAAATTATCTTTAAAGTATAATTAATTAATTAATCACAGATAAACATTGGTAAAGGTCCATTAAATTGACCGCTAACCAACATATCAAGATCTAAAACAGCTACACAATTGATCGATTTCACGGTCTATTAGAAAAAAGTCGACTGAAACAAAAAGCAATATAAATCACGGCACCAATAACAAAGCATTGGATGTTGTTACGAAAGATTATAATTGGCTTGGTCTATTCATAATGAGAGGTAAACGGCTTGTAATTAATGGCAGTCGTGATGGAAGATAGTTGCTAAACGGACGTCTGCCCACTAGGCGTAGGATACCGTGAGCCTAAACCGTTACTAATCAATGAGAAACTGTTCATTTGATAAAAAAAATATCGACAAGTAAAGTCAGAATAAAAATTTCTACCGTTATAATTGTTATAAAATTAAGGTTAAGTTTAAAAGCGTCTAAGAATACGAAGTATTCACAAATTTAATAAATTATTTTTAGTCCTAGTCTATACTCGTACTAATATTATAAAGAGGAAAGATTTATATTCTTGTATATATTGAAATATCTTAAAAACTACTGGATTGATTTAAAAAAAATACTTACCATTAAAGAACTAAACTATCTCTCAGTAACATAGGTTATGGTTTTTACAATTTTTTATTTCCCGTGGACGAAGTCGCGGACAACAGCTACTACTAAATAAACAAGTTGGCAAATTTATTTAGATTTGAACTAATAAGAGCTTAAAGGCCTTGTATTGAAAAAGCTATATCAAATTATTTTTAATATGTTATTAATTTATTATACTGACATCGGCTATTAAAGCGATTAACTCGTTATCAACATTATTGAATTATCTCAAATTAATCTAATTACAATGTTCAATTTCCTGTTCGTAAGAAAACGAATCCTGTTAAGTTATGAATGGATCGTCTCTATGAATGATGACCCATTGAAATTATTTTTTCAACCCGCGTCAAATAAAATGGGTGTGGTAACAGAAATGTACAGTCATCAACATAACAAAGTTGAAGAGTTTGACATTTCATATTTGTACTTATTAGCATACTGGCCAGTGGTTTTAGACGCACCTTTGTTGGTGATTTAAATTTTTAAACAGCCTTTCACTGTTTCGTTTTGTTGAAGCTTGTCACGTTATTATGATTTGTAACATCATTCTGTATTTAGACTTGATCGACTTGTAATGCTGTTTGATTTAGATTTATCTATTTATCACGTAAGATTAACGCCAACTGTTGCTTCTAAAATTATAATTCGAGTCAAAAATTATACTTCAAAACCTTTATAATTCTCAATATCACGATTGTCGTTTGTTTTTTAACAAAAGACAGACACTATAAAACTCCTAGATATATTTTTTTATTGGTACAAAAAGATGTATCATGAAAAATATCTCTAAAACATTAAAGCTACTCTTATCACTTATCTTCGTAATAAACCAAAACATATGTGCGCGATCTAAAGACATTTAAGACTTGAAACAATGAAGGTAAACTACCCACGAGTTTTAATGAATTATAAAAAGCGATCTCATGAATGGAGGAGCGGGATAGGTGTGATTAGAACGAGCCTGCGCGTGGGCAGCTCGCCTGTCAACGCGTCTCGGTCATTGTGTGCTGAAGACACGAGTATTTCATAGAAAGGTCAAAACAATTTTGACGTTGAATTTACAATGTTAGTATTTATACCTGAAGTATGTAAATGTACGCGATATTACATTTTAAATCCTCTAGAATTTATTAGCGTTCCCTCAACGCAAAACACGGGTGGACATTTTGTTACTTTATATTTTTTTATAATAACATTAAATATATCCTGTGATACAATTTTTGACCGACTTCCCAAAAGAAGGAGGTATTCAATTCGACCGTATGTTTTTTTTTTTTTTTTTTTTTTTTTTTTTTTTTTTTT
>NW_013525224.1:2185190-2188092 GCF_000836215.1 Papilio polytes
GTGTGTTTTGTTTTGTTTTTAGTGCATTTTGTTTTGTTTTTAGTGTATTTTGTTTGGAAGTCGGTTTTGTTTTTTTATTAAAAAGTTTTTTAACGATTCAGTAGTTTTTTGCTCTTTATAATGTTGGTACAGATAAAATAATGTATAAATATGAAATTAAACTCGTGTGAAGCATATTCTAATTCCTAAGGCAAAGTTCTGGCGTCTTACGTAGACCCTAAACATCACATTTGCAAGATATGTCAGTTAAGGTAAAAAATAATTATTTTATTTAATAACCCAAACAACACTATAAATAATTTTGGTTAGTAACAAAGGTTTCTTGGCTGTGTCATAACATGTTGTGCCGTGTCTAACAATTCTTGGGCCTGGCAAGATTTGCATTGAATGGATGCGGGCTGGACACACGAGTATCAGCGGCCTGTCATTAACGGACGCGCGCAATCTGTCGCCGCTCCACCCCGCGCGGACTCCAAATTATTGTGTTGGTTACAAGCGCGCTTGCGACACGCGCCGCGCCTCGCGAATGTCATGTTACACTTTTGATGGTGACTGTACTTTATTAAAAGGCGGCAAACCTGAAACATAGGGTAAAATAAAACCTCGTTGCATTGATTTGTTGATACCATTATGCACTTGCCCATATCTATGATAAGATGGTCAGGTAACTTTCGTCTACATGCTATGCCTTTAGCGATACGGTCATCAGAAGTCCGTATTAAAAAGCTCTTTGTACGTCGTCCTTTGTCCGCGAGTTTTTTCACCATATACCCTCATTTCTGTTTTTTTGCAATAAAATACCCCCCGGTTTTATAAAATCTCAAAGGAAACGATGCGAATAATTCCTCGTTTCATGTTTCTCAGTTTTTTATAGTCTCTATTTCTAAACGCCCACACGTATTGTTCATCTTTATCGTACTGATCTTCTTTTGATAGACCTTTGCGATGATAGACCGAGGGTCGCCATTGTGTCCACTATGGACCTTTTTATATTTTTTTAAATCAAACTATTCGAAAGATTATAATTAAGAAAGAGTTGATGGATTACCAGATGTTGAATACGATATACTTTTTTGTCGCTAAAAATGTAAACCTTCGTATGTATATAATTTTGTCATGACTCTTTTCTGTGAAAATGTTTTTAAAAATGAAATTTCCTTATCTGATAATTGAATAGTTTGTTTATAATATGTTTTAAGCGATTGCATTTGGCTCATATTTATAGTTTTAAGTTTTATTCTAGTTAATTATTATTTAGTTTCTTATATCACTTGACTACACGTGGTAAAGAAGCGAACGATTCAAAGCGACAAAAGTCCTTCATTTTTCTCTAAAATATCTAAACATGACAAAAACTTCTCTGAAATATTTTTAACTACGATCCTTTAGCATCATTAATATTTATGTTACGCCGTCCCTGACTTACGAGGCGGTCATCGGCGCTTGATTTTTTTGTTGTCCTCAGATGGCGATCAAATATAAACACGGTTTTTAATGATCTTTGCTTACACGATGCTATCTACGACACATGTTACTTACACTAATGAAATACATGTTTAAAAATTCGTCCTGAACTGGATATAGAATTGTAGATAAAGCTAATTTGGCAGTCCCTTCTTAAGAAGCCACGCATTTATGTTAGATTAGGCAAAACTTACATTTTTGTATGTATTGAAATAACTTTTAAAAATTAATTGAAATACGATTTCAAAAATTATTTTACCATTAAACGTAGCTACGTTATCAGTAAGTAACATAAGCCATCTTTTTAATTTTTTTTTTAGTTACACTTCTTTTGTTTAAATGATTGTTAAAATCCAACGTCATACCTTCAAGATATAGTAGAAGAAATACGTATAAACTATTAAGTAATACAAGTTACAGATAAAGCCAATTATAATAAAAGTGTTAGAATGTGTGCTGAAATTTCACTAGCGTTTTAACAAAAGGACATATTTAAATAAAGTGTGCCATAAACGATCTAAATAACCGATACCATAGTTCTACATTATATCGGAGTTTGCTACCGATAATAAAATTTAATTTATTGTAATTTACATCGGTCTACGGTTTTGAAACACCAAACATAGTTAATTTTTTATCAGTTGCCGAACTAATCTCAAGATTGTGATCTCTCAAGCGTTTTTGTTCCATTTTTTGTTCACTAATTTTGTCAAACGTACGGTCACTTTCGTTCGTAGTATTTCAGTTCACATGAAATGTAGATATTTTATCATTTATAAAGTTATTCTATCTCTTCGCTGTGATATTAGTGCAAGATATATACGCCAATAGATACTTAATAGGGATGTGCAAATATTCGAAAATGTTTATTATGAATTCCAATTTTGAATCGAATATAACATTCAATTAAAACGCTATTGGCACAACCCTAATATTTAATGAAAAAGTATCAAAAAAATTTCAATCCCTACATTAGAGTTCAACGAAAGCAATGTTCCGAGTTGAGTTCACAACTTCATTCCTCACAACGGGAGGTTTGTAGAACATGAAAGGGCCAGAGACTTACATCGAAACCGGATTAGTTATAGTAATTGCTATACAACAATACGCGAAATAGCCAGCGAAGAACGTGGGCGCGGGAACGTGCTCCATTGAATGCAATACTTGATACCTTGGTTCTATACTCACGATGTCATAAGTTACGGTGCATCGGTTTTCAATGCTGGGTGTCGACGGGTCAATTTTATTGAAACTAATGTTCGATCAAACATTTACATTGAATTTTCTTACATCTTAATATTTCAACTTATTGGTATTGATTTCACCCGTGACTCCGTCCACGAGGAATTAAAAAATAAACTTTTTAATAAAAAAACAAAACCGACTTCCAAACAAAATACACTAAAAACAAAACAAAATGCACTAAAAACAAAACAAA
>NW_013525224.1:2189513-2238029 GCF_000836215.1 Papilio polytes
GTTATGCCGTAACACACATAAAAAAAAAAAAATAAAAAAAAAACATACAGACGAATTGAGTACCTCCTTCTTTTGGGAAGTCGGTCAAAAAAGCAAGTAGCTTATGTGTTCTTTCCGACTATCCTTTATATTTATGCCTTTCATCGAGGTTTGTTCAGCTATTTAGGCTATGAACTCTGAAAGACATCCATCTAAACTTTCACATTTACAGTATTAGTAAGATAAGATTTCTAAATTTAATTGCCAATCGATATTCAAGGAAATACCGCGAAAAAAATCAAGAGTGTTTAATACCAGTCCTTAAACTGTATTCTTATGTCAAAATATTCATCTCTCTGATCTAATTAATTATTGTATGTTCGTATTATTTCAATATGCATACGTTATTAAGATCAGATATCAGACATAAGCACACGTGGTGACCAATGCCCACATGTGGGCTCCGGACGCTAGCCTCATGTCCACGACAAGCTTCTTCTAAGATGTTTGTTTTTATTTGACCGTACCATTTGTACAATCGTCGACAAAATTCTAGATTGTTATTATTTAATTGTGTAATTAATAAAAAAAGTTTGAAGCTAACTTCGTAATTTTAATTCTGTAACTAAACATGTGAAGTGCTTACCTTATCCGTTTAAAATTGTTGAAGATTTTTCAGTGGTTTAGAATTTTTCGAAAGAAATCTGGCTAATTGACATGCTCCTTCATCTTTTTTGGATCATCCATCCTTAAACAGTACGTTATGAATAAAACAATTGTTATTATTAATTTATTTTTTATTTAATTTCTTGTTTAACTAATCGTGTTCGATGCGACTGTTTTCTATCTGTAAAACGTTTTACGGCCTTTAGCCAGATGTGTCATGCTAAAAGTAATTTAGGATTTATGCTCCATACACACATTACTCTTTGTTAATTAAAAGCTTTATTTATGTCTCATTTTTTCTTTTTAATAAAGAACGCAAAACTCTCGTTACAATGTAAGATAGTTTTTTTTTAAATTATGTCAGAAGACATTTAAATAACAACATATGATTAAATTTATAGCACAACTTCTATGTAACATTTAATTTAGCTATTTATTGCAAATATTTATGAAGTAACAATTCTATTTTAAATACTTTCTATCCATTCTCATAACTGTCTTTGCCTTGTCCAAATACATACAAGAAATTAAAAAAAACGTTCTGACATTCGAGCCTTTTCCCGCCTAAAGCCCACCTCGATTCCATGCATTGGCACAGACAAAAAATCACGGTGAAATACCGCTACGCGACGGTCGCATCTGGATGTCGTTGCGCTCTCACCGTTACGTCGACAGAAAAAAAAACGTGTGGCATAGGAGTGATCCAGCTTTGTTCTGTGGAAATTACACGGTCGCGTGACTGCTAGAGAAATAGTGCGGAATCGCCATTCAATGGCATTAGAAAAACCATCGGGGAAAACGGTACATGATAAAAAATAACTAAGTATAGAGAAGTAACCTTAGAATGTGCATATTTATTAATTTAACTTTGGGATGTTTTATAATTTAATAATATTACATAAATAGTAATTAATTGTCGCTGCGTTCCATCATCCTTCTCAAATACAGCAATTCAGAGCTAAAAAAAAAAATGATTTAATTTTCATAAATATACCTTTACATTTAAAGTAACATCCTGTATAATCCCACAGGATAAGCGAGCGATAAAACAAATATCCGCCGGTTATAAGGGTCAAAAACCATATTGCGCAAAGTTGGGCCAAGCCCAGATGAGACGTGGTTTTTTGCCCATCTCCTAGGTTATTTTTAACCGATATTATGGTCGGTGGCACCGCAACACCGCCTCCAAGGGACCGGGGTCAGAGCGTGAAAGTTTCAACTTTACGACGTTTGTCCCCGCATTTTAAATATACATACAATTATACATGAAAATCGTTTCAAGATTTAATTTATTGGAAGAATCTCAAAAAATTGTAGCTCCGCTAATATTTAGAATTGTTATATACTCGTTACTGGAGATTGTAGTAACTAAGATAGATGATTTTATTTTTGAGAAAAGTGCACCACTTAAACTAGAGACCAGAATACCAAATTAAAATGGCCTACCAATTAAAGTTTGTAAAAAATTTCTGTAACTGGTACTAAAAATATCGGTAACTAAAAGCCTTATAATGTCCTATTTGTAAAGATTTATAGCATTTTATTTAAAAGAAAGTTAATCGCAAAAGTTGAAGTTTGCGAAACATGACGTGATCATGAAACGTGAGGAATGAAATCTGTTACTTTCGTTTTAGTCATAAAATGAAATAGTTGCACTTTGATTCGGATTAATATTAGATAAGTAAAGCTTATTATTTTGCTTTTATAAGTTCCTAACCTCAATACTTTACGTCGATATCATAGACATACATCCACTTACCAGTAATTATATTTCTTATGTGATTCTTTTAGTTATTTTGTGACCAAAATTATGAAGGTTAATTAAATTCGGTTTCTTTTTTAATATAAGTAGATATTAAACATATAAGTACTTGAGATTAAACATCCATTTCTATTAATTTAATAGTAATATCAGTTCTTAAAATATCAAATGTAAAGCAAACATACATCTCATGGATATAACAGTTTCCCTTATCAAGAGGTCGACGCGACAAAAATTGTTCCGTTTATTTTGGCACCAAATGTTCCGTTAGGGTACGTTTGCACCTTGCGACTGCAAATAACCTGCGACCTATTTATCCGGCCGTGAAAAAACCTTCCCTAACTAATTTACCACTTACAATAAACGAGAATAAATCAATGGATTATAGCCTTTGTTGCAACGGAATAAGATTGTCTGTTTATTTTTTGTATAGTAAATGTAAGGTTGTAAGGATAACCACATGTGGGAACGGTCTTAGTGCTTTTTTGTGACCGTTGGTCCTGAGGTTTGGTTTACGGCGGATGTTTGGTCGCTTTACGTTATTAATTAATTCGTGTTGTTTGTCTATTAGAGTGTTATTAAGAACTTGTTAGGTGTTAAATCTAAAATGCAAAGATTCAACGTATAACATGATTATGTTGATTTTCACTGATAGATTAGATTTATAATAGTGCTAAATGTTAAGAGGTTATATGATATTTTAGTTCTTTAGTTGATACTGTATTTGATTTACAATCAGAAAACTTCTTCAATCTTTAAATATTTTCTAAATCAAACAAACGATTGAGAAAGATACATTCTTGCGTTTCTATTGTCGGCTCGCTAAACTCAGCTATTAGTATATACGGAACCTAACCTTAGTAATTCCACCCTTCACTCATAGGCATATTTATCGAAGGTTACAAAGAACCACGTTCGGAGTTCGGACGGTATCGGTGGTAAATCTCGTGAGCTAACAGTACCGGTCGGGTCACGTCGTACCCGCGCCGGTCACGTCGCGGCCCCGTACCGCAGTGCCACGACATATTTATTACCGACGCCTTTTATACCGAATTTCGTGATGTCACATCACTAAGGATGTATTGTTGAACTCTGCTGTAAACTGAGAAGTTAAGGAAGACTAGTCTGAACGACTGAATCGATTTTGACAAGTAAAAACTTATTCGAGTCGTGTTATTTTGCGTATGAATTTTAAAACAAAATAATGCATAACTTAGTTAAGACTTTCACTCTGTTTGCAAACAGGCCTGAATTTAATCCTTCTGCCAAGACATTGGAGAATTATTTCCTCCACAAATCATAGATGTCACGACGTTTTATTCTACCTGTGTCCCACGTAACCGAGTCCATCTCTGGCGTTATACCCACGTATAAAGGTGTGTTTACACTGCGCGCAATCAATCTCCATCAGCAAGCGGCGCTTTATCAGTATCCGCCTCCGCTGGGAACGCACATCTCTATGGACCTGCTCTGCTTTTTATTTCATTTTTAATTTATTAAGAGAAAACCAAAGAATAACCCTAGGGTTTCATAATAAGCTACACTTTTATAATAAGTCAAAAGTCAAAATGAGTATTAAAATAATTAATAAGATAAGTCCAATAAAAGTTTGAAATGTAACAAAAATACTAATTATTAAAAATGTTCATAACACCTTTTAATTAATATTATATCTTTTATTTACTTCTGACACTTTTTATGTTGTTGAACATAACATAAGAATTGTACGTAATCGTCCATCAAGCGTTTATCACGGATACACGCACGTAACCTTATCTGGAGATGAAAGTGACGCGGCTGTCCGTCGACTCCGAAATATTGTTTTCGGTAGCAAGACGTGATATACAGGTATAAAATATGATTATATCTTAAGATATCTATTTTTACATTAATAAGTAAAATGTTTTAGATAAATAGATACAAGAGAGGTTGCCTGAACGACTGATTATTTACTGACCTTAAAAGATTTGTAAAAACATGTTTTTACTAGCATTGAAAGAAAAGTGAACAAGAAAATTACGCTTTAAAGACACTAAACTATCAATTTCTGTTACACTTACCTATACCTCGCACTGTTTATAAAAAAAGTTGGCTAGTACTACTAAAAGTCATCACAAAAATATTCATACTACGGGAATTTGGAAGGTTTGGGATTGTCTTCTTATGATGCAACTAACGGGTAATCTGGATAAGTGATGCTTGTATTTTTTATGAGTAGAAGCCAAATTAGCAGGGATACTCTTAATGAAAACGTCACCGACGACCATGTTGAACACTAGAAGTACTGAAAATGTATTGCCGCTCTTTGTAGAAGATGTAGGCTTCTTGCAATACCGTAGAATACATGCTTTTGTGTTATTACATGGCTTTCTACGGTAATACTGGTCGTTCATTCTCATTCTTATTCTCCTTGAATAAATTGATATTGTAATATACTGTGAAAACTCACGATACATTCGTATAGAAAAAACTGTCACGAGGTTATATTACATCATACTGTAACACTAACTTAATAAGCTCTCAAGATATTATATTCATTCGTCTTACTATATACAGCAATTACTCTTCGTAATGTCCCATTTGATTAGCAGCATTCAGTCACAAGTAGACAAAAGATTTAACTATACCACGAAGGCTATTCACAAGGTTGGCCCATGATTTATACTAAACTTAATTTAAAATACGTGGTTTAAAACTTACCTTCATTAATTAGTGGTATTACAAGTTGCGTTTACGAAACTCTAATCCTTAGAAGCTGGACTAAACATTATATTTTGATGTATTTTATCCGCAGATATTGTTATCTACATTCCTAAAAACTAACTGTTTAATAATCAACCTGCGTCAAAATAGGAATTTACTGTTAAACTTCTTAGAATGACCGTTGAGATGTAAGATTAAAAGGGACGTTTTCTAAACGGCAATAATTTGCTTCGCGTTTTAGAAGAATATAAAATGTAGAGACAAATGGCGAAGACGTGGTCATATGCCCATAAATTTGTTAGCATGATGTGCCGAAACGCATCAGGCTTGACCACCTGTTACATAGTTATAAATCGTGTTCTATCAAAATATCATCCATGGGGTCCATTAATTATTTTAAAATTTATATATAGGGACAAATCGCCGTCTTTTTGACTAACCTTAATGGTACAGTCAGCACAACAATTTAGCATTTGTGGTCAACAAAACATACATATAACGTGAGCGTTACAATTACAAAATTCCACATATTATTGCACGATGCGATTGCATCTAAAACCTAAAATTAAAAAGATAACTACATTGCACATTTATAATTTATTTAACTTTAGCTAAAAGTTGAGTATAAGTGACTATGTTGTCGTAGTGTAAATTTTGTTATAACTTTCAATTATACACTGTGTATACGATTTCTTTTGCTGCCATTACTTGCACTAAATTCGGGCACGCACTATTTTTTGTCGCTAAACGCTACGGCCATCTGGTTAGGATTTTTTATACACAAAAAAACATACTCCTGACCCTTTCTTACCTTTTATGCTGGCCCTAGTTTTTTCATCCTAAAGAAGCAGACCCCTCACAATATGTCGAATTAGCGTATTAGTAGAATTCAAAGGGCCTGATGAAATTTTTGATTGAAACAGCTAACGGATTGTGTTCTAACGGTTTTGTGCTTTCGGTCCAACTTTTACCAATGTTATTGTGAATTGAACAACTGTTGTGAATGTAATCCTTTACTATAGAATAAAGAATTGTTTACATTATTTTAAGGAAATTAATGTTTTTTTTTAATTTGCATATATTTTTGTAACACTACTTAACAACGGTAAAGAAATGCAAGTAAAAGTTGTGGACGATTTAATTAATTTATGTATGCAGGTTGTACAACCAATGTTAATAAGTATATTATATTTGATAATACAAGCACAGAATATTCATTGCTAAGCCATCGTCAAACCCCCATGCAATTGTGCAGAATTGAAACGACAACGACAGCCTGCAGAATTCCGTAACTCTCAAGTTCAAAGGCGGCCCGACTCGAGTGCCAATCGAAGTGCTTAAAAATTAAAAAAGTCCCGGTCGAATGAACGAGTGAATGATCGAATGAATGAATGAAATCGCGTCGCGGATCTCTGTGTTTATTGTATTAAATAGTTTTCACAATGGTAAAGTTGTGCTTTGTCCGTTTTAGCGGGGGCAGAATAATGCCGGAATGCAGTTTGTAAAAAACAAATTGCCGTGCAGCCAGAGAGGGGAGTTACATTTTGAGTGGATTGTTAATTGGAAATTGGGAAAATTCACATCGGTTATTGAATTTTATAGAATGGACTATCAGGTAGTCAGCATTGCGAAGGCTTTGTCCTATTTTCAATGATAATCGATATCTGAAGTGAATAAAAAGCCTTATTCAATTTACTACACTGTTTGTAATGTTCAGTTTTTAAAAAGTATATATTTTGTTAAGTTGAAAATTTTTCATTTTAAAATACTTGAAACCGACAAAAATACAAATTTGTGCAAATCATGAAGCGTTGGAATTATTATTAAAGCGTAAGATTTCTGTATCAAGAAAATGTTTGTTTAAATGTAACTTTACTTGCATTATTTTGTAATATTGAACGTGTTTTTTAAAACAGCTCTAAGTTATTGATGTAGGGCAATTGTATGTATGGATATCAAATGGCCTTACTGTTTGGGGGTTGGTGTCAGGTGTACAGGTTGCATGACAATCATCCCCGTGGCCTCCGTGACTCACTGAGCCATTTCGCGGTCGTACACAACGGAACGTTCCGTGCGACACGCCGCCTTTACAACTCATACGCTAAAATAATGTGCGTAACATTTAAGTATGAAAGCGTTTCTATTTTTTCTGTGAAGATTTGGGATATATTATCTTACAGTAATTTTGGATTTATACCATTATTTTTTAAATGTAATACAATATTCAAATATAAAATTTTTGACTGTTTCAGTAATTTAATTTATTTTGTCTTGAATAAACCATCCTAACTAATGTAACATTAGAATATTTCGACACTTTTTTATATATGTAATTTCTCCTACATATGTTGTAGTCCCATGTAAAGGTTACAAATGGTTTTTGTAGAATATTTTCTTTTAGACACTAATTTTCACCATGTTTGTATTAAAATATAGCGTGCACTATTCTTAGTGGAATGTATTGCAAGGTGGGCAGAGGCCACGGGTCACACGTCATGGTACGGGCCGCGCCGCCCCGCCCTCGGACGCAATCGCCCGTCGGCGTCGCCGATATCCACACGGACGGTAGCGTCCGCAGGCTAATCTACTATAGTTTTCATTAGAAAATATATTTCACTAAAAAAAGACAAACAGCATTAAATTATTGCCGTTTCATTTGCGTTTTTAATGCATAGTAATCACAATTGGCTAAGTAAACTTTAAAGCATTTAAAACCTGCGATTAAAACATCTTGATCATTATTCTGACTATTCAGTTTTTTTTTTTTCGGGAATAAATATGTCAATGACAGGGGCCTGAAATAGTACACTTATTATTTCTTATGCTTTTTATATCAATAAAAAACAACACATTTAATTTTCTGTCCGTACATGTGAGAGTACTTAATCCTATTTTTCCATTGGGCGGGCGGGGGTCAGGGGGTGTCCGCAGGTGGCGCGGGGCGGCGACGGCACCGGCCCGTGACCATCGAACACCTATCAACGGAAACCTTTACAACTACGAAATAACAAAAAGCATCGTATAGTCCGAGCATTGAAGTAGTCAAGGCTATGTAGAATAAGGAAGAATTATAGTGCATATTTCCGATCTGCCGCACCCAGAGGCTAATTTATCACAAAAGTGACAGTTGAAGTGGATTTCCTTTACTAAAGCAACACTAAGGAAGACCCCTCGACGACTTTGAGTCATCATCATCAACCTTTGTCTCCCTAATAAATTCCATAGTATGCGGTTCTTTGCGTTGGGGTCTGAGTGCTGCAGTAAAACTAAAGATTTTCACAGTTAATCTAAACGTAAGCTGAGGAAACTATCTAGTAAACGTCGTAACAAAAAAATTGAACATAGTAATAATTAATGTAATATGAGGATACCCAATTATAAAAAAGGTTTTATTTAATAATATCCTGCTTAAGCGCACGCTCCTAGCGGTAACTTTCTTTTGACAGGAAGTTAACTTTTTATTTCTCGGTCATTGGGTTAAAGGGTTGTAATGATTATAAATGAAACTCCATATGGTTGGTTTAGATTTTTTTTATTTAACTTATTTGACCCAAATTACTAAGTCGCTTAACTTGAAAAGTTTTAAGAAGTTCCAATGTGCGTAGTGTGTTTAGAGCCGGCGCACACCTATGACTAAACTATGGCACATGCGATTGTCGATTGTTTCGCAGCCAAGATTAGTTTCTGGAGTGCGCACGCTCGTAGCTCGTAATTATTTATAAACATCTAGCATATATTTAACTATACTCCTTGGAATAATATATTTGATGGATCAATACTAAATAGGGACTCTGTTAAACTAATTATACTACAGTAATATAATTCGTAATCAAAAGATAGATATCGACGTTTAAAACTAATGCCACCGATAGATAATAAAAATATTGTGAAACAAAAATGGTTTCGGTTCGTGAATCTTTCGGTCACAAAGTGTATTGACCAAACCGCGTATGCCCACCGTCACGGCAGCTATCACTGTCCACGGTCGGAAGTCATTTGTCGCGACACGCATGCTCTCCTACAGCTATTGTCTCCGAGGACCGTTTCTTTGATTTGTCGTACGCTCGTCGGCACGACCGTGACTTATGCTAGTTTAGAGCTGTTATGTTCACAGATGTCACAAGATCATAGACTTGTATAGACAGATGTCATTATTATGCTATTTTCTAATTTTATCCTATATGTATGTATATCGTGTCCATGCTTCTACATATTACAGTTACCTGTAGACGTAAGAAATTTGCTGGATAGTCGTTCTTGGTTAAAAACTGGAAAAGGCGATAACATTTGATTTGACATAAAGTACTACATCAATCCTAACTTTAAAAAATTGGTCTATCAGGCTGAATTATATACGACATTTGAAATTTCTACAAAAGTACAGTTAAACGCGTTCCTAATTCGGTGAGTGCACGTCCAACCCAACGTCATGTGCTACGTTAACGATCTTAACGCTTTGGTGGCCAGCAAATTGCCCTAAGACCAATGCCCCTGTGCTCCCTGCCATGACAGCCCGCGTCCGAGCCTTCCGCGTCTAGATAACGCCTTGTCTCCGCATCTCTAATGCGAACCTAATAATCACTTAGAAGCATAAATGTCGCGCGAGATGCTATCAACAAAGTTTAAAACGAACAGCTTTAAAAGTGATTTACACACATTAAAAAACTGCGATAAAATAACAATTGTTGTTATAAAAACGTAGAAGATATTTGAGAATATTTCAAGCTTTTAATCAGAGCATATTTTATAAGCAAAATTAGTTATTTGTTTTAGCATTAAATAATTATGTCGTAAAATTTGCACTTAAGTAGTGAAGATTAATTATCGCAGTGTATCAGGCTCAATTTAAAATTCCCGATTAAGCAGAGATAACACGTTCTTTGTTACTTTTAAAAACGTTATTAAAAATGTTCAACTTTGGCAAAAAACAGACGCGCGTAGATTATAAAAATGGTTAATGAATTTAAAAAATGTTTCGACAGGAAACGGGATAAATCAAACACGGTGACGCAAACACCGGCTTCCTTTGACCATATTAATAGAGGCTTTATCATCCCTCTATCTGAGGAGTGGAACAAGCGTCTATTGTATCTATCAACATCCCGCTATCAGTCTCGCGGCTTGGTAAATATTCAACAGCTGTTTGCATTAGAATTAGTTGTTTCATATTGCTCGGCCTTGCTGCGAAATGTCATAAGTACGCCAAAGACAAATATGCACGTAATAATGGTTGGTGTTGACTGATGTAACGACACTACTAAAGGTTATATTTTAAGTGTGTGTTTTTCATTTGGACTTTGTTTTATTCATGTGGAAAGTTATTGTTACACATTTTTTATGGAAGCATACTTTATAAGAGAGCAAGTCTATACAAGTAAGAACAGTAATAGTATTAAAAATGCATCAGTTAGCATTAAAACCTTTATAATTTACTAGCTTTCGCCCGCTTCTCCGTCTACGTGGTATTAAAAAAAAAACAAAAGTATGTAGCCTATGTATTCTTCCAGACTATTCTCTACATCTGTGCCAAATTTCATCGACATCCGTTTAACTGTTTAGGCTACAAACTCAAACAAACATCTATCCATCCATTTAAACTTTCACATTTATAACATTAGTGAGAAGTAAGAAGTGAAAAGTAAGAAGTAAGATGGTTATAGTATAACTTTAAGTTTTAAGCAATTATGCACCAAAGATGATTCAGTCAGGGGTCCCAATTTATTAAATATGTTCGTCAAACATTGAACTAATATGAGTAACATTTAATCACTGCTAAATAAAATTGCATCGAAACTACAGCAAGCTATCAATTGTTGATATGTTTGTATTTTTATATGTGTAAATGTGACAAGAACAGGTGAAGCTGTGCTACGGAGGCTTGTATTAAAGCAGCTCACCGCGTCCTGTGTCCGTTTTGATTGCGTCTGCGCAGATAACAGATCTTGTTATTTAATTTAGAACCATTCTCGTGTTTGTCAGTTGATAACGGCATGTAATTTATAACGGCTAGCAAAGCCTTTCGTTTTATTATTATTTAAGCGTAGATTGTGAAGACGTTCGTCCTATTTACGTAGTGTAATGACGGTAATACACTGTTTGCGGTCTCGAGATTGTGCAATATTATATTTGTTCAGCTCCGATGTTGATGTGTCCTTTATGTATCATTTGTCGCATAACTGTTAGTATTGTTCTAGAAACTTAGACTCCAATTATTACTTCTTCATCCGAAGATTGTCCGGATTTAATCAACCCGATACCAATTTTTACGTGTTTACGGATTAACTAAATATTGGTCGATATTAACTGTCATAGACAAAGGAAAAAATATCAAATTACTCCTTTAGAGATGTTCCTAAATATCATCCAAATAATTTCTGAACGACTTTACGAAGTTTTATGAATAAAAATAACTAAAACCGGTAAATGAATATCAAACAGTACAATTGTCTAATAAAATTTATGCTTGTTATTGTCCTACGGAAATTGTAGGCCCGTTACGTTAATCGTTTATCGAAAAAATCGTAATAAAACGGACCCTAACGGTCAGCACTATTAGCAGCGGACCGTGATTTCTGCAATGATCCTAAGCGATTATTATTCATGGTTTCGTCTTTTTTCCGCGAGCTCTGCAATTGACTGCTGCCCAGGGCCATTTATCAATCGTATAATCTGCGACAGTTATTCATATAGAGCTCGTATTGACTAGTGACGTCCGTGGAGTAGTTTATTTATAAAAATTCAAGTCATAAATTGACACATTTATGTTGTTTAGTTATTTCTCTTTGGGGTTGAATATTTTTAAAAAAGATATTGTATTTGTAAGAAATCCCACTCTCGGTTTAAGCAATAAATAAATGTTTAGATTTTGTTTAGACAACAATGCTGAAGAACAAGTTTGCATTATAATTTTCACCATATTAGTTTTGTATCTAAAAATATAAATTAAAAAATATAAAAAACGTAATTTTAGATAGATTTTTCTACTCCATGCCTTTTATATCCCTGTCCCCTAAGGTGAAAGGTCGCGTGGGGCACACGGCGGTCATCGGCGATTGGTACCGAATAGGACCCGGACAAATACAAAAAACACTACCATAGACTGAATTCGGCATCCATTGCTTCTTCAAAACACTGTCCTATACGTTTATACCTTAATAAACCAGCAATGGAAATTCATGTTTGTAAAGACATCAATGGGAAACTAACACCAGTTTTGCTACCCTAAAATATTTTTGTTTGGTACTATTCGGTTTTCACAAAAATAAACTTTCTGCCTTAGTTATACAGGTCACTTTTGCTTGATAACATTTTGAATGAAATCAATGTAATTAATATTCTTTGTTATTTACGACTATATCGAAAGAAATCCTACTGTTTTTGCGGCCTTTATTGCATTTCCCATTTGTATTATAACCTAAACCGTTCTAAATAAATTGTATTTAGCTATTAAAATATTACATTGTAAGTTTCTTAATCAAAGTCTAACTAAAAAAAACAACGTCGTAAACTGTTCTGTCATAAAAACAAAAGTTTTTATTAATTTTAAAACGACATCTTTTTTTTATGTATGACTGACTGAACTGTGTATTCGCTCAATTTAAAGAAATAATGTACTCTGCATATACTTTTATAGGGATCTAGATTTTAAAGCAAATTGTTAACAAACTTAAGAGTCTTGTCAGAACCAAGACAAATCCATGTTTTCCCTCTGATTTTCTGATTATGGACGTAAACGCCTACAAATATTTCAAAAATGTTTTATTAATTTTGAGTTTAATTCATATTTACATTATTTACGTATTCTAAAATAGACTCACGAAACATCATTTGTTTTAGAAAAATAATTAAATTGAACAGGTTGAGTTCAAAAATTTACAGAAGCCGTCGATCACAAGTTCATGCACCTATGAGGTTCTTATCAAGTCTTCGCGATAAACAAACTGGTCGGTGACCAGCCATCCATCTACTTATTTACATACCTATCACCAAACAAGTGGCCCATTGTCGTTCAAACGACTCGGATAGTGTAACTACCGGAAAAACCACTTACAGTCAAGCTAAACACGACCTTAATTCATTTGTCATAAACTTTAATTTGTCGTGACAAACATTTCAAGCAAATTGGTGAAAAAATAACAAATGAAACATTCCAAAAATATAACTTATGTTACCGTAATAGAGTTTAAACTTCTATAATTTTGGTTGGAACAGCTTGTAACAATGAAGCAGCCTATATACCACCCGCACGTCCTCTTTAGATAAGATAAAGGCCACCTGAAATGAAAAGAGTGACACCAATACACAGGTAATGTTGCCGATACCGCGACACTGGTACGCACGGACCGGTAATTAATTTGCCCACCGATAAACACACACAAACAATACACCGGTCGACCGATAGACGTACTGGTTACTTCGCATAATACCCAATTACTTTTATTATCTACAACATTATTTTCGCAACTCGATAAATCGAATTTTAAATTCAAAAATTACACGCTACACTTTCTTTAAAATTTTAATTAACTATTAATTTTATAAGAATAGTAGAACTGCCTCTGTGTCTTCATTTAATGGTCACTAAGGGCTAGTTTAGTATTGAGTTAATGGAGTTTTCTGTTTCCTTCAACCTCTTTTAAATTTATAAGTTAGGTTTTCTAAGATTTAGTCTGCTTGTTATTGGATGAAACCAAAACTGATTTTCTTTTCAAAGAAATGTAAAAAATATCGCCTTTGCTAGAAATTATGAGAAGTTCCGTTAATCATAGATAATTACATAAAGTTCATCTAGTTCGCGAATATAACACCGTATTAAGGAAAACAGCGATGTAGTAATCTTATATCGATAACATTAGAACTTTATGATACAAAGTAAACCTACTGTTAAGTTTCTCACTAATATATGAAAATCGATTTAAAGTTGATTAATATTGTAATCACTATTCATCATCATCATCATCATCATTTACTTTAATATCTTATAACTTTAACTGATAACTTAGAAATGGGCGTCTTCTAAACAATAAAGATTCATAAGTTCTACAATAAGTTACCAATACTCTAAAATCAAATGACATTATTTCCTTAAAGAATATTTTTATCGATAACATAATATCGAACATCACTACCGCCGCTGTGTTTTCCATAGCTAATTGCAAATTGTTCCACGCTGTCAACGAACGCGCGCTAATGTGTCATAACATGACGCTGGCCGGCTGTAATTCAAACGAAGACTATCATTATCATAAAAACCCTCGGTGACCCCACGCGGTAAGTGCTGGTGCAAGGGTACACTTTGATGGAAGGCTGATGTTTCGCACTACAGTCTTATTGAGATTAAACTATGTTTTATATGGAAAATTTAGAAGTTGGAGATACATATTAAATTATCTATGTCTATACTAATATAATAAAGCGGAAATACACACTACTTTGTGGCGTAGTCAGCAATCACATCATATTTTTGAATAATTCTTACTTAAAAGCTCTCCACTTATTACACGCTTTAGGCTATATATTTTTACGGTATTAAACTTAGGAGATAAATAAGTGTGAAGAAACGTCCATGTGGGAAAAAGACCATAAACTACAAGCTGCCAACATTATGGAAGCAACGTTATTACGGTAACGGTAATTTTGAAATTTCTAATTGAAAATTTGACAAATGTAAACAAAAAAATAATGTTTTCATATTTTCACTCGGATGGAGTAGCACGGGAACAGCTAGTGTTTTGTACATAACAAACGTATAATGATAAAAATCAATGTAGTATAAGCAATTCACCCGTAAACAGAGATTATCGTATACCGATAATGTACACGTCGAATTTATGTATTGTTTGTTTAGGTGTATTTCCAAGAAAATTACTAATTTGATACATCATCTTAACATCACCGAGACGAAAGATTGGCGGTATAGTTACAATTCCTTTGACGGTTTTAAAAAAAATAAATCCGCAAAAGCAGCCGCCAACAGATTCATCATATTCGGATGTGGATTCGGGAAATTTAACACTATTATTCGGGGTCGATCTGGCCAAAATTTAATGCTATTATTCGGCCACGAATTTCTTTCCAACCTAATGTCCGCTAAGCAAACACGGGCACTGGCTCGGGCGAAATTCTTCGCGGTTCGTTTGCCGTCAAAGGAATCTTCACGTTCTGCAAAGATCTGTTTTGATGTAAAATAATAGACACGATTTTTAACCTTATTGCGTTGAGAATAAGGTTCCTTTAATTTAACATCTGTTAACAAATTATATGGGATAAGTTAAAAAATAATCACGTTAAGGTTTCACGGTAGCCAAAATTGTTTGTTAGCGGCTTGGGGCAGCAATTACAAAAAATGTGATACAACTACGTTTATTCTGAACTAGCGACCCTTGCAGGTTTGTATGAGTTACACAGAATATACATACGCCTTATTTCTTTTAATTCACACCAGTAGAACCTTCTTCGTTGATATTCTATCTATTAGTAGTTACAATGTGAAAACTGTCGAACTTGACTTGCGAGTTGCGGTTTCACTTATTGTTTACACACACTCTTAATAAAATGAAGATAGCCGGTCCTATCTCCGCGTCGATTAGGATAAGAGAAATATTATAGTGTGAATTATTTACAAGTAACTTAAGTGTAGCTTTACGTTATCACTTAAGGTACAATCAAGCACACAATCGCCTAAAGCCACTCGAGAGCATAGAAAAGCACACGTGTCGATGCGACTTAATCCACGGCTTTGCTCGTAATCCGACCACCCAGTAACGTTGCGCGAGCGGCCATTATGCCGGCCACAGAACAACCACCCCGCTATTATAATATAGAACATAGGTGCCATTATTTCGCGCCATAAAATTGAGACCACCTACGTCACGATGCCCTTTTATGAACTACATTTTTTTGCAAAACTTCGATGCGAATGTAATGAGGCGTTCGTGATTTTTTGACGGTTTTTCGGTATTTATTCCGGCTGTATAAGTAATTGTGATGTTTTTTTCTTTAAACCAAATACGTGTACATTTTATTCAGTGATTTATTTAAAAAATAACAAAATAGCATCTCAGTTTAAACTTTAGAAGTTGTATTTCACATAAGAATCACTTTAATTCTCATACCAAACCTTTTTCTAGTGACTCAAATATTAGATCAGGTTTAGAAGATTTTTTTTTTCAGCACTATTCAAAAGATTATGCTGTTGTCTTTTAATGCATAAAATGAAATAAAAAAGGAGCAGTGTTTTATTATTTCTTCTATCTATTGTGTCATAGTGAAATATACGAGCATGAGAGATAGTTTCACGATATATTTTATTTGATTAGTTTTCCCAATGGACCCAGGAAATCCTGTATAACAGATGGGTAATCGTGTACAATCATTAATACGCATTGCGCTACGGCCGAGCGAGCGCACATTAACTGCTCTGTGACAATCATCATTAACTAGATATGATATATCGACGATATACGGATCATCCATTAAATATTGTCTTAATTCAATAAAACAACAAAAGAATCGCATAAAATCATAAAGAGAACGATTTTCTTTAAGACAAATTTAATCCATCTGGAAATAAGATCAGATAAATTAACATAGCGTAACAGCTAAATATTTGCACACGTCAAGTGGTGATGGGATCGGAGAGTCCTGCAATAGCGGCCAGGGACAGGTCGACGCAGCATGAGTAGGCCTCCCGCAAGATAGACCAATGATCTCTTCAAGGTTGCGGGAGTATCCTGGAAGCGAGAGGCACAGAACCGATCATCATGGCGATCTTTGAGGGAGGCCTATGCCCAGCAGTGGGCGTCATATATCTGAGTTTACTACTCAGTAGGTAAGTAACAACTAAAATCTTAGCATATCTGTAAAATAACCGCTTGCATATTTGTGTATCTTAGGACAAATGTGGGCCTACAAGTGAACCGGAACAAAATAGGGGCTAACGTTAACAATTAAACTACGTAATTACAAACAATAATCCTGTTCAAGCATTCTGAATACTAGTCACTTAGTGTTTATGATAATGTGACGATAATTAAGGTGCAAATTGCAATATATCACTGATAGGTGTATTGAGGACAGGCTGTCCGCAGCCCTGCCCGTCACGCTCCGCAGCCGCTCGCCGTGTGCTACATACATACATTAGCACAGGGCTGGCAACTAATTAAAAATTGCAATTATCAACAATGTATCAAAATTTAATTTTAAGGGTTGATGCACACTGTAAGCCCCTTAATACCTTGCTATATTTGCGTCGCGTATATAGCGTCGCGCTTTCTTACTCAATTTGTATATTCGGTAAGAACAGGGATAGCGACTACTTAGCTTACACGTATTTTCAAAATGGCCATTAGGTTTCGCGAATACAGATAGAAATGTTTACAGATCGTGCCTTTGTAGGAACATCAATGACATTGTATTGCATAAGTCACATAACGACTGAAAGCAGGTTTTGAAAATTTACAGCGCTCTGTGTACGGAGGGTCTAACTACGTACATTTGACAAGTTTGTGATTCTTGTAAAGCGAGGTTTCATGTTAAATGACATGTACTAAGTATTTTGCCACTAGTCAATAGGTTCGAGAATTGTTTTCATAACTTCATAGTTCTTTTGTACTCTTAAATGCGTAAAGTTGTCTTTAACAATAGTTGCATATAGTTAGAGTTAACCAGACAATTATGAATCTTATCGAATTATATCACCTTTAACGGTCGTGTCTGGACACAGAAAGCAAATTGAATTTAAAAGTAAAGGTACACCGTCTTTACAAAATAGATCCTTTGTAACACTAGTCCACAGTTCTTAGTTTTAATTATTTTCTTACTAAAACGTTACAGATACTCGAATGGCTCGTCTGTCTCAATTTTAATTAAATATGTATATCTTAAGTATTGCGCTAACAGAAGGTGTAAGATTACAGTTTTCAGACAATGAATTTCTTAGGTTTAATTTAGGTTTCTTAGGTTAATAACAACAGTTACCTGTAGAAACATTAAAGAAAATACAATTTGTAAATTGCAAAACATTTTATTATTAAGCATTACATTAGCATGTCTTTGGCTCATAAAAAAATAGTAGTGATAAGTCTGGTTACGTTCTTTCTATGATTTTTTTTAATGGCCGGTCCATTATCACAAGCAAAAGGACAAGTGGAATGTGTAAAACATTACACAATATAACACGTCTTTCATGTAGTCCGAGAGTTGATTTAAAATTACACATGACAAAGTGTAGACAGGCATCCCGCTATCACTCAGCATCGGACTGTGTAATGTGTAATCAGCCAGATATCAGTGCTGTGTTTAATCAAGAATACGGTGACCGCGAGTGCTCGAGGACGTTGGAGAAGCGAGAAAATCCCCGCTGTAAATTTATCTCGCGTCTCACTTATATGGTCGTGTTATAGTGATGAGATGAGCGTTTCGTAATATTAATAATTTTACTTTAGTTATTTTAGAAACCGCTCGCTTAATGTTCCTGTCTGCAGCCCTGACCACTGGCTGCTTGAGTCATCGGATTCCGCAGCCGGTGGACTTACTATTTTTTTATATAATATGTTTTATTTTGTTATTTTTTTAAGAAATCATGTGAAATGTATTATATATAAAAATAAGAGAATAAAGATATGACGTTATGAAATAAAAAACTATGTCGACAATAAAATTCATACTTTAAAGTTTCGACATCGCGTTTTTCGCGACATCCGTCAAGAGGTTTAGTTTCACTAGTAGAGTATATCTAAATATCTTATATTTCATTGAAATAGTTGAATAAATGCATCATTTGAATAATATTGTAGATACATATACAAGTTTTATTTTATTTGCATAGTAGGCAATTCTTTAATGATGTTATAATCTGTCAACAATCGTAACTACAATGTGTTCGATTTATCGCTATCGCTATACTCGTAGTAATCAAGCGACACCACTACATGGCTTTTTCCAACGGCATCTAACTCTTTGACAAATATTAACCGACACTGTCACCTGAAGACCACACACAACAGTCTTATTGCCAAAGTAAATATTCCGTTGTATTTCATTTAACCTTTACAATAATTCAGTCGTCATGAGTTATAATAAATAGGTTTATATAAGAGGAATTATGTTTGAGATAAGTTGTTTTACAATAAATAAATAACGCATATTATAACTTGTATTTTAATTGCTTTAGTATTAAAGAGGAAATTATAGGATTGCTTAAAAAGAGGTCATAGGAAGGTGACTTTTACATCAGTTTTGCTTTATTACTTCTGTCTGGGGTAAAAGGTCCAACGTATGTTTAAGCTCAAATTTGTTTAAAAGATTGTCTAAATATTTTATAATAAGGCTCAAAATATATGGTCTTTAAAGTAGGTATTGGTTGAAAAAAAAGTAATTTTATGTCCTTTATTTACTTTCAGTTGATAAGTAATCAATGTTTTTTTGTAATTACCGATGTAGTTTTTTTGTTCGAAATTCGGTTTCGTCTTATCATTCCGGAGTCGTTCACCTCGCGGTCGGCTCATTAACAATTTAAATGATCAACTTAATTACACGTTGTTAAACACTTTCACATCATGTTGCGCTATTTTGCAATTTCATTGGAGATAATTAGCATACAATTTGTAAAAGGTTTGATGATTGAAATGAAAAACTTTTAAACTATATACTATTTATTATAAAGCGTAAACACACACTTCTTTGTTTCCTAAGGTGTCAGCAATTACAGCATGTTTTTGAAGAATTCTTTTTTTATTAAAATCCCTACATTTACGTCAAGCTTTAGACTATATAATTTCACGCAAATAAAAAATTGTAAAAATTTTGGATAAAAACCCTAATGTGGGAAAGAGACCATAAGTTGCTGCCAACATCAAGAAAGAATGATTGCTAAGGTTTGTCATGTCATGTCTTTTTGACATTTGCTATTGATAATTTGACAAATGTAAACAAGAAAATATTTTTTTTACAAATACATGCGGAAGAAGCCGCACGGGAACAGCTAGTACTGACTAAAGACTAAAGTCATTTTCTTCATTCGTCAACTATTCTATGATAGTTCACATCAAGAAATCGGCTTTTTTTTTAATTCTGTATCGACTTTAGTTGCAACTTTTCTATCAAATTTGACTAGATTTAGTGTTTGAATCGATTTTACTTTTACTTAACAAAAGTTGTAAAATTCAAAAAGCATAATTAACAAATTACTCTTGAATAGCAAACATAAAAACAACCGAAAGGTATAATCACCCATTGTTAAATCGCTACTCAAAACCAAAATGTCAACACACTCATAAATTTTCTGAAGAGGATCCAACCGTTGTATTGTTTGAGCAGTCAAAACATGACAACCGTGTTATCTGTTTTCTAAAAACAATTACAAACCAGAAAGGACTCGAAAAAAAAGTATCGATGTCCAAACGTCCATTCGAGTCGAACATAATTTGGTCACAAAACGATTGTCCTTTTTTTCAGTCCATTCCTTTTCGTGCAACGCCTTGTTAAAGACGCTTTAGCGCCAACAATAAGCGATAGCAACAAAAGCTCTACAGATTAAAAATAACACTTTTTCAAGTTTCTACATCTTTTATACTAGCCAGTAAACGATGGATTTGTTCCGAATGGTTACAGTGGCGCTGCTATAGTTGTTAGCGACCGCAAATTTGTCAGACCACCTTGTAGCTAAATGAAATTTATGGCCCTAAAGCTGGCAAGAGGACGTGCGCCGTGCTATTGCATAATCCTTGCAATTTATGACTCTTTTTTGCTTGTTTAATATGTTTACATTGTATTAACTCTTATATTTTGTAATTCCGGATACATTATTGATTGTTATTAACAATGCGGATAGTTATTGAAATGTAGTTATCTTATTTTTGAATGAATATTCTATGATTATTTTTGTCCGTTGTAATGCAAATACATAACTAACCCATATTTAACGTAATAAATAAGGAGTTCCATCAAATTTAGAGTTATGATTTTATTACAAACTAATTACGCGTATCGAATTTAATATACAATAGCAACGGAAACAGTCCGTTGAAAATCAATATAATCGATATCAAAAAGATCTTGTATATCTCAAAAATCAATCACGCCCATAGAAGTTTGTCCGGATCCGTATTCAAAATCTGCACGTGAGGTAAAGGTCGGCTCTTGTATTAGAGAGAGGAAATCCGGACCCTATTGTTGAATACAACACTTATGTACTTTACCTGACCGATCGCGAAGGTACCTTTACAAGAGCCGCGGTAGCGTCTTTTTTTAATAATTACATGGTGTCAGAGACTTCTTTATGGCCTGCAAAAAATGACAGACATAAAAAAAATAATGCAAATTTTCTAACCGTCGCGATACTGGTTGTATTTGCATTTAAAAAGTATCTTTAATTTTCTCACGTTAGCTACTTTTTCTAGAAGTTTTTAATGAGGGTTTAATTTGAAGACCTCTTTGGGGTTTGATTTCTGCTTTTTTAATTGTTTTTTACTGAGTTCGTTGTTTAAGAAAACAGTCTCGTAACACGGTTGTCGCAAAAAATTAATTTCGTTGTTGATTTATGCACCTTTTGCTCTGTGTAGTTTTTTTTATCGGAAGTGCATTAATAAATCCATAAAGTTCCCTTTGAATAAAATTGTATCATTTATTTTAAAAAGGATGTTCTTAAAAAACTTCAGTAACTCCACAGATATAGTAAAAACTTATGTCAGAGGCTTATTTTTTTTAACTATCAGGTTACAAACGAGCAAGCGATAAAGACGTTGAACGAAGCAAAATATGTATTAATCAGATATCTTTAAATTTTAAGATAAAGAAATTTATTAGAACACTAAAACGTTAATGTATCTATGGATTAATCAAAATTTAAGTTAGTAAAAAACCTTCTAACGGTGCCAAACAATGATTTCAATTTCTAGATCATTTTTCAAACAGTGCAAAAATGTGACTATCAAAAATTTTTTGTTGCATATCGGCACACAAACAATAGAAGACCGCATCTCCTTTTATGCAACCGAAGAAATAAATTAAACTATCCTTAGGGGAGAGATTTTTACCGTTAATTCTAATCTGCATGAAAAAAACCGGTAAAAAACCAGTGTGGGAACAGCACATCTTGAAAAAACTACGAGACAGGAAGTTCACGGTGAATAGTGTAGATATGTAAGTTGACATAGAAAGTTTATGGACGGATATTTATATGAAAGATTTATATCATTGTGTCGTTAATTACTTAACATAGGCATTTTCATTGCAGAAAGTGACAAGGGGAGGGGAGGTAGAGAATCCAAAAACTGTACAAAAGATATAGAAACCACTTCGAATAAGATCTTATTATTGGTAAATCTAGGTCATTGACCAGCGTCGCCTGTACATCCAAAGGTTTAGAAAATTGAGTTTAGAAAATAGTGACATTAAACGATAAAATATGGCATTTATATCCGACTAGCTTTCACCCGCGACTCCGTCCGCTTGGTATTGATAAAAAAAAACCAAGTATCCTATGTGTTCTTTCAGACTATTCTCTACATGTATGCTACAAACTCTAACAAGCATCTACCCATCCATCTAAACTTTAACATTTATAATATTAGTATGATTGATATATTTCTTTTTTTAAAATTCCACACGTTTTCAAGATTTTGTATGACTCAGTGATTTATGGATGAATTGCGGTACTTACATAAATCTGTTTATAAACAATATCCATGTTACGAGTTTGTTATTCTAAACAAAATCTCATAAATAATTAAACAACAGAAAAAAATCGCAAATCAAACCCCAAAGTGTTTTTGAAATTAAACCCCTGTTAAGAGAAAGTGAAAAAACAGCTAACGTGAGAATATTACACTTACTCGTATAAGTTTTTTGTATGCAAATAAAAATGAAATCCTTCCCGTTTTGCAACAATTTGCATTTTTTGGCATCGTCTTATTTCATTAACAATGCAACATGCACGAAAATTATTTATTTTTTTTATATAAGAAAAGGGGCAAATAAGCGGCGGAAACACGGAGGTGGTCAACGATGCCCATGGACATCCGCAACACCAGAGAACTACAAATGCGTTGCCGGCCTTTGAGGAAATTATACGCTCGCTTTACTTAAAAAAAATATTTTTAACAATAAAAAAATAATTTTAGTAACTTGAGTTTAGGAAAAAATAGTTTTTATTTCAAGTCTTGTTTACTTCCGCTTTATATGTAAGCTCTTGATACTTGATGATGCCCAACTTTACTTCAATCACACAATAAACGAAACTATTTGATTTGACCAGTGATTATCAAACTGCACGCTCTTACAAAAATAAAATTTCTCTATTTTTTTTTTCAGTTTATTTTATAACTAGCTATCGACCGCGACTCCGTCTGCGTGATATTTAGAATTTCATAGTATTTGTTCTTACTTATTATTAAAGTATGTTCTTATAGTTTTTATATGTAAAAAAAGTAAATTTAAACCTTCAAGAGCACTAATAAATTCTGTCTTAGAGGTCACCAGTGTTCTTTTGGAAATACATTTTTCAATAATAAAGTTTGGCCAAAAAAAAACAATAATTTTACAGCACAAAATCGATAGTCAGTTTTTAAAATTAAGTTTGAAAGTATTTTCTAAAATCTGCTCATTAGAATTGCTTTTATTAGTTGTCATTGTTGTTAACTATAGTTTGAGAATCGCTATACGAACATCCCCTAACGTTTTTTTTCTGTCTCAAGGATACCGTAGTGTGTTTGTAAAAAGCTATGCACATTTTTTAAGAACGTATCTCCGGTGGATCCAAGGTGCGTCGCGGTGCATTGTGCAAGGGACATCTTGTAGGGGTTTTTAATAATTCTGTAAGTGCATTTTTTTGATGCGAGACTGTTTTTTAAATTTTCTCACGCAATGTCCTATTGAAGAACTGATCTGTGGGTAGATACATACGATGGGTCTTATTGATATCGCTCGGAATTGGACGTAATGCGTGATTTTAAAATTTTGTATCGAAACAAGAAGGGAAAGCTTTATTGATTATTCATGCTTTATAATTTTCTTTTCAATATAATGTTGAATGTTGCAATGAGTGATACAATCAATAGTAAATATTAATGTTATATTACATTATATTATTGTCATTAATAAAGAAATAAATAAAATTACCTTTAGGATCGTTATTGTAACAAAGCATGTTGTAAAATATCATAACAGTAAGAAAGCAGTTCCCGTCGAGATATAAACTACTAATAAAATGTATAATTTAGTGTAAAATTTTAGCACATTACACAGTTCAACACAAAAAGCGGCAATTCATAACTGTCTCAATTATTAATTTATACAAAAAACTCCCTAACATAAAAACAATGCAGCCTCCCGTACAAAAAACACTACGCTAATATTCACTCGTTTTCGGTATACAATTGCATAACAATCATGGGCCCCGCATATCATTACGCGTAAAAACTGTAATTTAATATAAAATAGACAAAATCCGGCCAATGTTCATTCAATTAAAAAAAAAAACAAGTAAAAAATGAAACCAGGGGCTACTGGTTTGTTAAAAAAAAACATTAAAGGGTGGATAGAAACAATGACAAAAACCGACACGACCCATTATCGTGCTCTAACTGGGCTTTTAGACAAGCGGTTAATTTCATTAAAGCAGATTTATTGCTTTATATTCTCTTCTTTTATTTTAACTGTAGTCAATTGTGTTTGTCTATACTTCCGATTTATTCTATACCTACAAGTAATTGTATTATTGTAGACAATTTAATAACTCTTTCATTAATATAATTCTACTAACGTTAGCCAGAGACATAGACCATTAGGAAGAATTGTCTTATAGTCGTTAAATACGACTAAATGTTCACGTAGGTAGAATTAATTCATACTTGATATTTTAATTTTAGATTTCATTTGAAGACTGCTACAGTTTTTTTTGTTTGTTGTTCACTTTTTTCGTTAAAGGATTGGTGATAATTGCTTTTGCTCTGTCCAATCAATGTAGTCAAAGGATTATTAACGTCTATATTTTCACTATGAACCCACCAATAGATGGCTCTAGCTAGTGTTTCATCATAACTCTGAGAATGACACGATATTTAGAAGGTAAGCGACAATCAGAATTGTACAATGGCGTTCATCCCTTTCACTTTTACTGATGTGTCAATTGAACTATTTAAAGATTAAATTGTAACAAAATTCTTATTTACTATTCAACTTTAGTTTGCCAAACTAAATCTTTGACTCAAATCTATTAAGTTTCAGTTAAAATATAAATAAATATAACTAGCTGTTGCTCGCAACTTCGTCCGCTTGAAATTAAAAAATGTAGCATGTCACTCACTGATAACGTAGCTTTTTAATGATGCAAGAAGTTTTAAATTGTTCCAATAGTTTTTGTGTTATTTTAATACGTACAAAAAAGTACATTTTCCTCGTTATAATATTAGTATAGACATAAAAATGCAAAGCCAAATTCAGTTCATACTTTTTATACTTAGTTTCCGCTAAAACACACATAAGAGTCTTATTTCTATATAAATAACGTACCGAAAAAAACTACATAACCGTCTAGCATTACACAAGCAGATGCAAAATCCCACTAACGAATCTGGACTCCGCAAGACATAAATTATTTAAATATGACTTGTAACACTGCACGATACAGGATATGCGTAAAAGGGTTGATAAAAAATCCAGAGGGTGACATTTTTTATAAACGCCGAGGGTCACGGTTTTAGCTGTTTGGCCGGCATTCGTTACGGTATTGATAAAACGAAGTATTGTATGTTTAATTAGATTGTTTGATTTTTTTCGCACGATCATCTCGTTAATATTCATAATTTTGTAAGGCCCATGACTTTGCGCGGTACAGCTATGTAGTATACTTTTATATTTTATATTTTCATGTTGTTATATACCTGGGGATTGCGAGGACTATGATATTAATAATGTTGTTTTTACAAAAAATCACGTAAAGTCAAATTGATTTTATTTTAATATAATTTTGTCATCATCTTCACAAATAGCATAATTATATGAATAGAATCATAATCATCCAAAGAATAAGCGCCAATAGCCTGGTTGGAGTACGGACTACCGATCTTGCGGTCGAGGGTTCGAATCCCACCATTCGAATATTGTCGTGAACCATATCCTAACACAAGTCTAGAGCTTATTTGGAATGGTTAAAGGAAATTTTAGTAAATTAACAAAGATCTACTAATATTTTTTAACAAAAAAATATAAACCCTTTAAAAATATCTTGAAGCCACTGTCTATCAGCTTATTTTTTATCTCTATCTCAACATCTGACTTTATTTGTCTACATGACAGTGCTAAAAAACGTGTGCCCAGGTGCAACCGTCACAAAATATAAAAAAAAATCGCAATAGGTATTGTTAAGCAAGACCCTTACAGGACAATGGTCTTGATAATCCTTTGGGGGATATCTTCGGCTATTAACAACAGACATGTGTAACGCATGGGCTATCCTATTGTTACCTATAGGAGTTTTTACGAGAAAGGATAAATTCGTTGTCTAATATCATATTGGTAAAGACGGACCAATTTTTTGTCTATCACCGCTTAAGAAGGTAAAAACTCAACTAAGTAAATAAACTTGTCCAAATATAAATTGTAACAAAATATAAACAAAACATTTTGCAAGTAACGAAAACATTTTTTGTATACCAGAAAAGAAAATTTAAAATAGACAGGAACATTATTCAAAAGATGAAGTGAAAACTTTTACTACAGCTTGCTGTTTAGTCGAACCACTTCTTTCGTTACATAAATTAAGGATTCAGTTATAGCTCAAGAATTATTGCAGGGTGATAAAAAATATACATCTATCGTAAGTGTCAATGAGTGTAACTACAGGAAACTGCTCAGTATACCCACATTAAACATTGTACGCATTTGTTGTTCGATGTGCGGAGGACAACAAAAACAAAAGACCTCGTCCAGGCGCACGTGTTGTTATCGATTGTCCTCATATTGTCCTCTCTCCATGCGGGTAGTGAGTTATCGTCGGTGACGTCATGCAACGATGCGTTTTTGTTAAACCACACGGGTGGCTCGCGTCAATGTATTATCCTAAGCGCATTAGTAATTTGCAGTACACGAGTAGTAAACTAACTCTATTACCGCGAAAGGTCCCTGTTAAAAAAATACACTCTATGAAGTCACTATTTGATTAATTTAAGTAGTCTTGAATTGACTTGACCAATGGTAAAGCACCAATTGACACATCAACATCTTCAATTAATTCCGGAGACACCCTGTAGCATGTAGCATGTAGGTCTTACAATGTATTTGTTATTCTTTCAAGAGTTTTAAAAGATGGTAGGTAGTGGTCACTGAATATATGTCACCAGCGAACTTATTCTAAAAAAAAAAGTTATAAATTTTATTTTATTTCCCACGTCAAATAATATCGAAGAAATCGCCTCTAAAATTCACACGGCAGATGTACGAATGATAAAGATGTCCCTTAAAAAACATCATGAGAACTGAAATAATCTTCACCTATGACCCGAGGCCATTTGATGAACTCCTGGACCGTTGGTAAAAATAAATTACACGGCTAAAGAAAAGAGGCTATTGTTTGGAATAAAAAACTGGGGACTACAGTTACCTTGCAATTTGAATAAGTAAAAAAAACTGAGGGGCGCTATACAAAAAATGTGCCCCACGGTCTAAGGTCCGTGTGTGATTTTTTTAAGACGAGGGCAGTAAAAAGTGGATAGTACGTTACTTTGCATGACGGTGAACACAATGTGTATTTTGCAAATTGATTTTGGTCAACATTCTCACGGTACTGCGTATATCGCAGATGTCTACGTTTGTAATACTCATAATTGTTATAAATGTTATTTTTATACTAATCCAAAATTAACGCAGCATTACATTTAAGTATTATTTAGTTTCAATTTTATGGCAGTAAGTTCTTAGTTGATGTAATACACTTAAGTACCGGTCTTTGATTTCTCTTGTATAATTTTTGACAATGGAACTTTCTGTAAATCCTTCATGGTCTTCCATGTGGATGAGTCAGATATTGTTTAACATTAGAACCGTGTTGTGTTGGCGCTACACCCACGATGCCCGGTGTGGGTTATCTCTAATCACCGGCGGAGGCGTTCGAATTAAAGTTAGGCATGCGGGCAAACAATACAGTAATCGATACGTGGACAAATTTTACAATGGGTTATAAGTTGAAAGGTAAAACGATATATGTTACTAGAAACGAATAGAACATAATGTGTCCACTGAATCAAATGAATCAGTTGAAAAGTTCTCTCAAAAATGAAAGTAAAGACAAGATGAAACGAATTGGGTAAAATCTTTGAAAGAGTTAAAGAAACTTCTTTAGACGAATGACACTTTCATAGTTTTAACAATTATAAGCAGCTGCTTAAGTATTGACTCAAAACACGAAGAATCCATAATTTGTAAATAATTACAAGGAATGTACAAAAATGTTATCATAGGTATTAAATCTAGGTTTAAGTATGATGCGGTAAATATTCTACCACGGTAATTTCAATATTTTTACATAATAGGTGAGGGAATAATAGAGGGCCTCAGTCATCCGATCGTGGTAGTCATGTTACCGTTTATTGTCGGGGGAAAAAGAACTTTTTTGAATAAACTACGGAATGCGCGTACGCAGATGTTTGCCCAAAGTTTTATATGCTTTATTGAAATTATGGGCACCGTTATTGAGTTTTTTACGCGATTGTACTTGAATGTACAGTTGTTGACAGATGACGAATGTCTTTTCACGAATCGTAATGGATTAGCTAATAATATCTCTATATTTACATTTTTAATCCAAAGGAAATTTTAAGATTTATCTCAAAACACTAAATAAATAAAATAAAAAAATAACACAATTGACAGGCCAAAAAAGTGAAAAAACAAAACACATATAAACAAAATATACAGAACTAATTAATTAAATAAAATATATACCATAAAATAATTGTTCCTACTGCTGTATCGTCTTTACCTACATCAAGTTTATATTTGTTAATATTAAAATAATTGAATTGTATATTGACTTATGACCTCTGACGTCATGCAGGTAGGTCATAATTTTATACAATAAGCTGCATGCTCAGTGAATCATGATTCAATCAAATTTTAATAGATGCATTGCGAAACGAGCCGCGTGGGCGATCGGACGCCTCGCATCTCTGACGGCTGAATTTATTTCATTGTTCCTGTGTAGCTGTGTACGAAAGATGTTAAGCATAGTTCCCCTGCATCAATCCATTTATTATTCTAAAATCATTATCATTATTGATAATCTAAGTTGAAACATTAATGTAACGGCCAGTAGCGGTATGGCCATGGATAGATTTATAACAAGACAAGATAAAGGTAATCGTCTAAAGGTTCATATAAGGTGGGTAGCCTATATGAGTTAGTGACTAACAATTTACAGATATAAATCAGCAATAAACAAGTTAACATTCGTATGAAATTTATCAATCGATTGATTATTTGCAAATTATGAAATCTATGATTCAACATTTAAATTAACTAATGTTCTATTATGATTCGCATTTATAACTTACATTGCAATTTACCTGTAGTTAAGTTTAGAGTTGCCAAAAAAAAACATTTCAACTAAAAAATAAAACAAAACATAGTTTTTGATTAAAAGGAAGAAGCTCCAACTTCGTTGAAGGCAGCTCAGGGTTCAGCCTACCCTTAATTACTTTTACAAGGTTAAATAAAATTAAAGCAAGAGTTTCCAATGTGTTGTGTCCATTTATATATTGTATTTCATACTGACTATTCCGATGAAGAACTTAAATATTTCTTAAGTGTAAAAATGTTTACCAGATTCTCTACATTTCTTTCTTGTAAGATAACATTCTGGTAAGAATTAATTCTGCTACAGATAAAGAACTGCTCGTAAATGTAAAATCATTTTTTAAATGTGACTATAGAAAATGTAACAGCATAATAATGTTTTGAATTTTTATAACAAACCTTACTTGCGGTTATATCATCTCAATACAAACAGTCTTCACAGCAAAACATTTTCCAATGTTGTGTGGGCAGTTTGAATATTCATAACTGACTTATTAGACACACTTATTCACAAATCAGCAATATCATCTCCATGGTACTAGCACGGCGTTCGACTTTCGTATCTCATGCAAATTCGTCCGAATGACAATGAGCTATTTATGCCTGACGCAAAATAACAAATACCGATCGGAAGAAACGATACAACAGTTTATTAATCGTTCTCATTAAGGGGTTAAAGGTCAGATTACAATAACAAGTGCGAGAGATAGGTGTAAAGATGAGTTTGTCGTTGAGTTATGTTCACATTATAATGTAAATGTGAGTGTAGACGGACGTATGTACGTAGAACAATGAGAGGTGTGGGCCGGATTAACTCATTATAGCATCGCCTGGACGAACGCCTTGACCGATATCCATGAGGTGTAGGTTCTAAAGGTTGTGAGAATTTACTGACAAAATCTATCGGAATGTCCTTTAACGATTTCTCGGTGCGGTCGCACACCAACCTATGCTGCGGCATGTCAGTTATTCAACGATGACCTAATCGATGAATAAATGTTATCAAATTGACGACGGAAACGGAAGTAAGAACAAAAATAATCTTCCAACTCTATATACGTTAAATTCATAGTAAACACCGTGTTACGAACATCGTTTTGATTTCTTTTTTCATCTTATGTTTTAAGTATCGGAACTTCGTTCCTTTACCGAAAATGCTTGTTTAGAATCACGACAGGAAAGCGATGTAGCATCAACTATCAAGCTACATATATAAATATGTACCAATGACACGATTACAGGTTGTCGCCACATTGAGCGACACTTGATGCGCCGCGGTTCCGACGGGACATCCTGATCATACTGCGTGCCCGCGTCCACACTACACTTGAGGACAAAATTCTTGGTACGATTAAAATAAGTTAAATAATCGCAGAAGGGACATACCGAGAAATGTAAAGTTGCGACAGTAACTGTTTGTTTACCATTAAGGTCGAGTTTTATGTGCTGATATTATATTCGTCATCTGGTCTTAAGAATGGTTTAAATAACGTTTAGGATATTTTCAATTGCTTTGTGTGTTTATAATTAATTATTAAATAATTTTTAAATTTAATTTTATAACCTAACTACATCTTAAAACTACATTACAGTTAACATTATTTTAATGTTGTAACTATGTTATGTGTTTTAAAACATTTTAAATAATAGATTTAGCTGTGGACATTTATTTTGTCCTTAAGTGTACTAATATAATAGTGCGACCATTGGCGCGCGGTCGACCGACAATTACCCTATTGGCCACAATTGTTGTGCGACACTGTCCGTCCTCTCGCTGGTCTGTTTTATTGCTAGAACTGTCTCACGACATTAGACCACATGGCCATACTGACCAATTAATTAAAAAACAAGCCTAGCAGAAAATCAAATAGTAAAATAATTAATTTAAAAAAGGAACAAAGTGCTCATGTTTTGTAAAATATTAAAGCTTAATAAATCGAAAGTTTCGATGGGTAGATGAATGAATGGATAGATGTTAGAGTCTAACCCAAACGGCCTAATGGATCTCAATGAAATTTGGCATAGATGTAGAGGATAGGTGGACGAATACATATACTACTTACTTTTAGTTTCTTTTAATTCACGCGGACAGAGTCGCGGGCGAAAGCTAGTCGATAATAAACAGTAATACAAATAGAGTAAACTTTTTTCATTAGATTTTCATTAAAATCAATCATAGTCTTATTTTAGACTACTGGCTGATAAGATAAAATAAATGACTTATTGTTGCTGGCCACTAAGATGATTGTGTTTTATTTTTTGTTTCGTAATTTACCTCAATTGAATTAGCAAAATGGAACGTGCATAAATGCTGGCAGACTGGCTTATGAAGATTGGCTACTTATATCGACTCCGCCGTTTTACCCCTGAATATCACTCCATACATCATTGTCCTGATATTTATATGTTTCAATTAAGTTAACCACTTGCATTATTTTTACCAAACAAATCTTAATGCTTCCATACGTAAGGGTTAACACTATCATCTGTGATATTATAAATTTTATTTAAGGACCGTTCAACAAAGTTAATCGACACTTATTTATTATGTAGGGAAAAAAGAGTTAAAGGTATTTAATTACTTTTATTCTTATGTTATACACTATTATGAAAAAAAAACTAACAGTTTAGTGTTGTAAACGGTCAACAAGTTAATCCAATAACAGTGTTCAGTGGTGCATCGCGGGCCCTAATCCCTAATATCAGCCTGTCCGGCTATCAGGCTATCCGTCACAATCAATAAGCGATCGGATAACAAGCTGCAATGCAAAAACAACAGGCGGACAATTTTTTACGTTTTATTTACATGCAATGTTTTTATTAACAACAAGCTTTCGTCTGCGACTCCGTCTACGTGGAAACAAATGACTAGCTTATGTGTTTATCCAGATTATCCACATCTATACCAAATTTTATTAAAATTAGTTCAGGGTTTAAGGTTACAAAGTGTAACAAATATCCATCCATCTAAACTTTCTCATTTCTAATACGGGTATGATTTCTAATTAGAATTTAGTAACAATTTAACCGTCGCAAATTTAGTTTTTTTTTTTATTAGTAATAATGTCTACTTGTATAATAACACACATGTGTGGCATTTGTATGTACAAATGCCACACATTTGTGGTGGTGGCACGTGCATGCTTACAATCAAATATGACGTAAAGTAATTAGAAATATTATGAATATATAAGACTTGGTCTAAGTCCTTTTAATATTTATGTCTTAACATATTTATTACAGCAAGGCTAACTCGGGACATATACAAGGTGAGATCTAAAATATAGCAACTGCAAAATTCCAGCCTGAACTTAAAGTTTACCATAAACGCGGTGCATGCGTACAACACCGGCCTCTAATGAAAACATACGACTCTTTGATAACCTGTTATGGTGTTAGGGAACCCGGCACCGCCACAAATTGGCCCAGGGAACACTAATTTACAACCATTGTCCATTTTATACGTTGTATATTTGAGGTTAAATATAATGAAAATTATATTTAGATGTTAAAATTTGTTTATAACCAGTTACATAGTTCAAGTTTCTGGCTCGTTTCATATAATAAAATTGAAACACTTAAAAACTGTTATTGCTTAATTTTTTTAAAAATGCAACAGGCAAGAAACTTGAGAAACATGCTGTTGGTATGTCTGTCAATTTATAAAGTACTTTTTAACCGCATATGAAACTATTTATAGTTCCTTCATATTTCTAGTACATTCGATTCCAATGTGAGGATAGTTGTATTATTGGCTTCAGCTAAATTGAGACGTTTACATGCATTGTCAGTAAAATGTGGAATCGACGTTGCGACGGCGCCGGAGTGAAATCCCGTTGCGAGGGCCGCACACACCGACGAGTTACACGCTGCGGTTGTACGCACAAATATAGTATCCTAACAAATATTTTAAAACAAAACTGTTTTATAATTGACATTTCTAGTTCATTTAATCATTATTTATGCTATAAATATTGACAATTTTATATTAAACTTGATTACTTCATCTGATTCTTAAAGTAAACAGAATTTAATTTTTGTGACGTTAAAAGGAGTCGTTTTTTTATAGATGAAGTTAATTTACTAAATGTATCTAATGTAATAGAACAATAATTGCTAGTTTGTGCAGTGCGATGTGGCCATGATTCGATGTGAGTCGATTCACAGCTCGGCCCATCGCCCACCGGCAGTTGATTTATTGCAAATGGCGCGAAAGCGAAAACGCTCGTAAAACGCGGCGTTTGGAGCGTTTATGACGTGTTGTTTGGCCGGTCGCTCTATTACGTCTCGGGAATGACTATTTACGTAAATTGTGCGATTATTAGATAGACTTCTATTGACTTTGACATTTTCTTTAAAGATGTATAATTTTCATTGAAATTTTACTCCAAAACAAAACAGTTTATCTTTTAATTCTTGACGTTTTTGAAAGTTGTAGTCGAAATGGTATTCTAGAGTCACTAGGATATTTCCAATGTGCGTTTCTAAAAATATTCACACATCCCTGTTACTTTATAACCTAAAATTACTATTATACATTCCTACTTGATACACACAAGCACTACAGAGATGAGAACTAATGAGTTACATAGAAGTCGGTGGTATCTCGACCAGCGGCGCGATAAATTCATGCTGTGCTATGACACAACAAAGCGAGCGGAGAGGCGGCTGGCGTGTGCAGATCGTGCCGGACTGACGGACTCTCTCACGCCTCTTTACCACAGTGTAGGAATATCAGTATAACCAATTCAGAAAATTCACTTCCAATATCGTGCCAATAGTCTAATGGTTCAGTGTACGGGCTACTGATCTTGAGGTCGAGGGTTCGAATCCTGCCATTCGACTATTGTCGTGAACCATATCCTAGCATAAGCCTAGAGCTAAGTTGGATTGGTAAAAGAAAATTTTATTAAATCAACAAATATCTACCAATGTCTTTATCACAAAAATCCGATATAACTGTATGTAGCTTATATTCGTTAAAAGCAGCTGACTGTAATATATGAAGAGATCGCTACTTCAACTCGCTGCTTAAAATGGAACTTTTCATTTATTTATTTATTTATTTATTTAATTAATTATTAATGTGCTGGTCTTCCGTGGTTACCAAAAATAGATGACATTACGTATGTTAGTTAAGTTTATGTAAATTGTCAATTTATTGATTATCATATTCATTTTTCTTTTTAGAATTACGCAAAATCTTAAATATCATTGATGTGAGCAAGGAAAGCTAGAATCAGCTAATTTTGTACTATGTCCGGAGTCACGACGCTCACGAGGAGTAGGCTCCCGCGCCTCCATCGCACTGGCCTTTCTGCGCCGCATGACATCTACACCGTGAATTATAATTTTGTTCCACTGACTCAGTTCTCATAATCGTTTGAGTCGAGTGCATGCAGACCCGGGCAATTATCAACATTAGAGAATAAAGTGCCGACATCATTTTGTAATCGAAGATTTATATTCATTCGCTTATAATAAGAAGCGAATAAACATATTTTTTTATTATTATTGTAATAACAATAATAAAAAGATTATTAAAAAAAATTATGCAACTGGTTAGATTTCTTCACCTGAGTAAAACTAAAATCTACTCCCCCAGACCTAACTCAAGTCATTACTTGGGGACGACTCAAAAATCTCCTAGGATAACTGTGTCATAGTAAAGATGCCTAACAGGGTGTAGATTCTATACCCTGTGTTTTTTATCATAACATTTCCCTGTTGTAAATTTCAACCTTGCTCCGGATCAGTCAGCGGTACATCTGCGGGCGCGGCCGATTGCCCAACGACGAGCCATCACGCGCGGGCCCTCCCCGCCGCATTGACAAACACCTAGAGAGGGAATGCCCGAAATTGATCTGGATATCTTTATGCAATATGTTCACAAGAAGCTCCTAATATTTTTGGGTTTAAAGTAAGTTATCTACAAAGATTTAATATATGAAAAAAAAATGTGCATTCACTATTTTAATAGCTTTATCAACTGCGGATTCTGTAGTTTAATCGCCGATTTTGCAACTGTATCATGTATCGGCAAGACACATCAACCTTGTTTAATTCCCAGCATCTAATCGTTTCTATAAATACATTTCTTAATAGTTACAATAAGCGTTATTGTTGCCGTTTTGTAGAAGCATTAGTGCATTCTGCATAACAACATCCGAAATCAAAGTGTATCATAATGTTCGAAAGTGAATTGATTGACAGCCAAACGGAGCACAATGCGCGATAAACAATTATATTCTCGAATTATTGCTATATTCGTCCGGGTCGCGCAATACTGAATAAATTTGAAACGGCCCAAAGGTCGCAAACTCTTGACTTTGTTTTGATGCCATTGTTAGATAAAATGGTACGCCGCTCGATCTGTAGCCTATAGTTTGCGTCATCGCATCTGCCGACGGTCATAATGTTGTGATATCTTTCATGATATTCAACAGCGGTACAACGATTGACTTTTACTGGAACATGAGTGGGCGTCTACAGGAGAAGTGTTAACCTCAAACAATGTAGTGTTTAAATTCTTTCGTATTTGGCTAAGTCAATGAGTTTATACAATCTTCTATATTGTTACATGTCAGATTACCCGGAACAAACGCAACTTGCGGACAGTTAAACAAAATTTTTTGAATGTAATTTTTATAGTCACCAACGCAAATTCATCGCCTTCACGAGATCTGGATTTTTTATTTCAATATCTCATATAGACACTCCATTTTTATTATATGTAAGTATATTCCCCTTAAGTCCATAGTTACCCAAATTTATCAAGTAATGGTTAGAATAAGCAGCTGCAATGCATTGTATGTTGGTTAAGGGCATTATACATTTGCGCCTATCATCCCTATACCTTCTTCCTCACGGATGCGCCCAGTTACACAGTATCTTCAATGCTTAAGGCCGCTTGCAACATAGACAAATGCCAAAATAAGGTTAAAGGTAATAATTGTCGGATGTCAAAACCTTTTGGCATTCCCCATCGGTGCGATTAATGCCGGAGTTATAATATAATCTTCGTAAAGGTCCAGGTTTGGTATGTTCTTGTATAGAAAATGCTTTTATTCAATACTTCGTTACGGTCAGGGACCAAGACAGAAGGCACTATAGCACTTCTTAATGACACAATAACACGTTTTGAAATGTCTTTCTGGGCGTCACAAGAATCGTTTATAGCTTACAATATCAATCATGCAATGTCTTTTATAGTCCTGTAGCAGTATTAACTTAAAGTTCGTGACGTCACAACAAGTACAGCAAGGATTCTATAAATAGTCCCGCAAGTACCGCGGGTCGTAGACACGTCGGCGGCACTGGGTCACTGAGCCGGGCCGCTTCCTTCGGGAGAGTTACCTCCCACGCCAGTACAAAATGACCAGAGATAAATACAACAGTACAACTATTGCGTATTATTCCATTATCATGAGAAAAAAAAATTGAAAGAGTAATGCCACCAAAGTGTTTATAAACAAATATAAGTTAAGGGTAAGGATAAACAAAGAGTAAAAACCTGAATTAACAAAGAAGCGCCAATATGCCGATCTAATAAATACCACTGACTCTTTTGGATTAAGAACATGTTGGATTTTGCTAAGCAGTCAGTATTTTCTTTCCCATTGGCAAAACAAGTAGTCCATAGTAAACCATTTGCTCATATTTACGACATTCACAAAACAGTTTATATATTTCGGTGAGCTCAGCATCCCGGAGTCCACGCGTTGTCCGATCGTTCATTGATCCTCTTCCCATGACATTATCCCTTTAATAAATTGACATTCATCGCAAATAAATCGACCTTATCATTCAAATATGACTACTATTTCATAGTCTTCAGAAACCATATTAGTGTAAACGAAAGCTTGACATGGGACATTTGCGTGGAACAATTGAAATAGCGCATCTGAGGCCCCGATGGCCCTAAAGATGGACCTCGCGTTTTATTTCCACCGAGGAAGACACGACTTTGGTACGATGCATGGGGGAAAATATGGCCCCGAGTCCGCTCAACCGTATTTCACTGGGGTCGGTCGGGGTCAGCCGGGCGGACATTATTAAACTGTTAGTCTTCTGGAGTCGTGAGACGTGACTTATGCAGATGTTTAAGTAGTAGTTTGACTGATAGTTTCACGTGTATGCAGTGGTCGGTTCTCATGTGAATCTTCCTCGCACGACTCACCGATGTCGGAATTAGTTGGAAAGTTTTCTTGTACGATACCGAAACTGTTGCTATTTATCGCATTTGAAATATACATTTTTGAATCATGATTGATTTATTATCAACTAATTTTAACTTACATAAAGAGCAATATTAAAAATAGTGAAAAGGTTATTATTAAGACAAACTTTACTCGTAAATATGAACTTTGCCTTCATTGTTTAAAAATTTATATTATCTATCTATCGCTAACTTCATCCGTTTCAAAACAAGGGCAAATCCCACAAGACAACAATCAATTATCTAACGTAGAAAGACCTATCTCTTCCTGAGTAGTATAAAAACTCGGCGAACAGAGGTGGAGGTATGAGGAATGCAATTAATACACTTTTTGTCCGTAAATCAGGAAGCCAAGAGTAACTGTAAAAGGCGAAATGTGGGAAAATTGGCGGGAACAATGAGAGAGATGGTTGGTTTTTTCGGTTGAAAGAGCGCGCGTCGAACGCAATTACGCGCGCAACTCATATGCGATGAAACGAAATGGCCAAGTTTCACTGTTTCTAGTAACCTGAGCCAGGTTTATTTTTATTACAATTATATGTACTTTAAGTTAATTAGAATAATTTATGGTTATCTAATTTCATCTATAAGTTACACATCATTTTTTGACATTTTAATGAATTACATAAATAAATTTAAAATATTGATATGAACTTTTTAGGAAACATGGTATTTCAAGTTAAGGCTTTTATTAAGATGAATGATTCTTAGGAATTTAAACACTTTAAAAACGCATACTAAATAAAACTGATCATCAATAAAACTATAACCATCAGTTAAACCATAGTTAAAATTACAGTAATACCGAGCGCCCTCATAAGTTTTTCACGAGGAAAAGCACACACAATGCCCCGCGCAAAAGAAGATGAGAAAGCTGGTACTTATTACCATGGACTGGACAGTTATTGTGAACTGATCACGTTATTCGCAACATGGAGGTATTAACAGCAAGCATCGAGATTGCAGTGAAATTATAATATAATATTGTATTTCATTGAAAAAAAAAATATCGATTCACAAGACAATAAAAAAAAAACAATTTGTACGTATCACAGAATTTTATTTCGATCAGTTTTATTGGATCGAAATTTAAAATAGTTAGTTACAAAATATTTTTATATGTATTGGTTTATTATTTCTGTATTACTGATTAATAAGATGCTTTCTTGATAATATTAAAGCTATTACAGACAGCATAATACAAAATAAGACATAAATTACTAGAACAATATCATAAATTAAACGATTACTCGGCCCGTGGCGCAGTCTTCTCACGTGCAACAAATCAATTTCGACCAATACTTGTCCATTAAAGACAATTTGTCTGGCGTTTCACTCCACTATTAGCTTGAGATTAAGCCATAAATTTTTGTGATACAAAATTATGCTATTAAAGTTACTATTTAATATAGTAATATATTTTCAAACAAATGATTCCTATTAAACAAATATCTTATTTATTAAATATTTTTACTTTATTCTTAAATACAAAAATTTTCGTAAAGGTTTCTTAATAATAATTAAATCGCAGCACAGGTTTCTAATTATTTTTCGAATGTGCCCTTTATATGTCTTTTAAAAAGTATAAGTTTACTTTTACTTTAAAAATTGATTTCTCATTTAATTAACTGTCATGATTTTAACCGTAAGTTATTAAAAAAAAACCAATTAAATAAGTTCCTACTCATAACAATATATTTAATGTGACAAAAGCATGTCAGTAATTTAAGTGGCCCAGTGCAGTCAAGTCCTGTTTGTAGTTCATTAGATGCGATGCGCGTTTGATATTTAGTCTTCTTCAGTTTCACCATTCGCGTAACACGAGCGCTGTTACAGGACAAGTTGCAACATTTTCCGTATGTTTAAACATGACTTTTATTAATAAAACTGTAAATTTTAAGTTATTAATTTTTTTTATTATCATATCGAAGGCAAAAATTACGTATGAACAAAAGTTTTTATTAAATATTCTTCGTACGTTGTTATCAAAGATGTAGAATGATTTAAGCCCAGTAACAAATAAAACAGTATTTAAATCGATAAATGGATATGTTTATGCTAAAAAGTCATCAGTAAAACTAACCGTCCTTTTATATAAAATTTGAACTCCAAACTGAAATTATAATAATTAAATTGTTAATATTCGATTTTGTATTTTACGCAATGCTTAATGCGGCCCGTAACGCCTCCGCGGGCGGCGAGTTCGTGTGGTCGTGCCCACCGCTATCGTAGACTATTGCATTCAGCATTTCGGTCGTCATGGTAACCGAAATCACACGACATTCAGACCTCTGTTTTCGTACACGTTTCCCTATTTCCTATGAAAATAAGATTCAATTCTAGAAGAGCTGATTTCCAAAACGAAACGTGAGTTTGTGAAACAGCCCATTAAGTAAGTTTGTAGTAGGACCTGTCGAATGTTCGCACGAACTGAATCCGGCAAATGGTCACGGTAAATGAAGCGAGGTGGATCTGATAAACGAGGTTATTGATTTGACAGAATTTTTAAATATATATCTACTGATGTATTTTTATATTGAATGTTGCTGTTATAACGGTGCCCGATGAAATAATTATTTTTCATTATAAATTTCATTAATTCCCAGGCCATTCGTGACTGCGAATGTGTAACCGACGATCGAACTCCCTGTAGATAATGTTTGCGCGTAATTCATTGCCTGACCGCGCATACGCCCTGTAGGCTATCGGCTGCTGCGTGCGCTGGGAATCGCTACACCCTGTATCTGGTCCCATTCGCACGGTCCCGCCTTTGTCCGTGGCTTAATTAAGGCATTACGATTATGTCTTCATGGTTATTTATTTGACGCGTGGAAACGATGAGAGATTTGTACACAAGCAGCAAAGCTCCTTAGCTTTATTGAGAAATTTATAGGAGCTAATGTTAATCGAATTCATATTTTACTATAAATCATTAAATTTTATTTTGTTTTGTGTTTTTGGCTGCCGCGCCGTCTGTAAAAATTTAAACATATCCTCTTTGATTTTATTCCTTCTAAAACTATACTGAAGTTACTTCATAAACGCATGATGTATAATAAACAATCTATATTTGTCAACCGATCTTACAAGTTCATGTTATTTGCTAAATTAATATATAGCATTAGTCCGCAATCTGGGAAACGATGTAAATATAAAAGTCGTGCGGCGCGGCCGTGTGAGCCATCAGCCGCGATGCATTGAGCTGATACCACGCCGGACTTTGTCACGCAGATGTAGTCGAAGTTATTGGAACGAATAACATAGCTACTTACGCAAAGTATAAGGATAATTACTTATACACAAAGTAAATAATATTATTTTTATTATCAGGAAGAACCTAACGAACTTCTTAAAGAAGAAAACAGAGTTTATATCCAAAGAAGCTACAATCAAAATATTGTTAGATACCAACTACACACAAAACTAAGTCTAAATATTTTGTGTTCTAATGTTAGTGTTTGTTTTGGTTTTAATGAATGTTGCACAACGTAAATACAAGCAATAGTTGCACTTGACGTCATTATTATAAGCAGTACGATTTGCACATAAAGAGATGGTCCATCACGAAGTGTTATAAAGGCTAAATTTGCATGATCCTTTGATACATCCTCGTAAGCCGGCGTGCGTCCACTCACGCGCCGCGCGGGCTCACGCGTGACCCCACAACCCGCGCGTCTCACCGCCAATTTGTTAGTCGGGCACATCTAGAACTTTCTAAAGATTTTAGCCTCATTACTAGCTCCGCCACAGTCGCACGCTTGTTGAGACATCTTTAAAAGCTATAATGCAATAATGTATGACTCTAATTTGTCGCAAGTCAAGATAAGTAGTCATTAAACTTTAAGTAAATTTAAAATCTAGCCACAAATTCTATTATTCATTTTAATCATACAGCAAAAATAAATTGTATTAAAACAGCGACATAGTTATATTCATTCATATAACAATTGTCAAAAAGACAAAAGTGGACCCCTTCAAAGTTCCATCCTTTTCTACTAGGAAAGAAAATTGGATTTTGCTTGGCACAGGTAATAGAGTTATTATTTTTTTGTGTGTCCCCTCCTCTGCTGATTAAAAGGTAGGCAACGTGTTAGCAAATACAGACGTCTATGGGCGACGGTCGCTTCTATTTTGACGCATTCAAATAGCCGCTTGCTCGTTTGTACTGTAAAAAAGGAACGTTGCAACTTTCAAAAGTAGATACTGACTACTCAACATAATATTTAGGAAGGTCGATGTATTTTTTTCCTGTTGTCACAGATCTTATCGCATTCATGTGAAGTGACAGCTTCACACGTGACCCTGCCGCAGCCCAGTTACGAAAACTTCAAATGAACAAAATACTCAGAACTTGTACACACATACATATTGCAAAAACACATCTGAATAATGCTTCAAGTTTATGCAACAGTAATGATACTTGATTTGATAATCAAGCTTCAAAGATTTCAGTAAAAACTTTCTTTTGGTAGTTTATTTAAAAACTATTAGGTGTGTTATATTAAAAAGACATCTGCTTGCCCTTGTCCCTTCAGTTGCTACAGTATGTACTGCTCTTCCTTTACTCTATCCGTGATATCACAATTTACTCCCTTCTTAAGCATTTCCTCTTTATGTTAATAAGTGGAAAATTAAAATTACAGTCGCGTACCCTGGGCGCGGTTCGACCACAATGGACCACTCATTCGCATTGCCGCCCACACCAGTGAATCCATTAAATAGTGATTAACTTGTAAGTGTGGGCAGAACTGGTACCTGGTACCCCGTCAATAATCGCCATTGTTCAAAAGACGTGTTAGTTTGATCTTGTAGAAGAAGTCCATTCATAAATAGCCCGCATTGATTGTACACATCAATGTTTCAATGAATATTCGAACCTTAGAGTTGATCTGCGAAATATCGCATTCAGTTTTATAATCGGTTAATTCGAATTGAATGGATATTCTTATTTTGTAACTAACTACCATATAATAAACGCTGACAGCATCAAACATTTATAGCTTAATGCAGCACTTTATCCCTTTCGTGTCAAATGTGTTCGAAATTCCTTACTGAAGCAGACCAATTCAAGACTCTGAGTGAAATAGTTAAAGTCTCGATTTCGTTGCTGATAAATTTCAGTTTAAAAATGGTTAACCGATATATCCTTTTATGAAATCTGCAATGTTGACTCAAATAATGAAAGTCAGTAGAAATCAGAATAAATAATTTTACAGTTTAATTGCTTATTCTATTTGAGATGAGTTTCGATGTCTCTCCCACAACTTTGCTGCGATTTAGTGCCCATTGTACAACACAAGTCTAGTTACAATTTGTTACGCGAGATGATTGTTACCATAAATGACGTCATGTTGACAGCAATGAGGTATTATACTTAACTTTTATCTATATCTATACTAGTATAATAAAGCGTAAACACGCACTACTTCTTGGCGTAGGATGTCAGCAATCACAGCATATTTTTGGATAATTTTTTAACAATAAGTCCTAAACTTACTACACGCTTTAGGCTATATATTTTCACGCTATTAAACTCAAGAGATAAATAAATTGGAAAAAACCGTCATGTGGGAAAGGGACCATAAACTTAAGCTGCCAACATCAAGGAAGCAAGGTTGCTATGTTTTGAAATTATGTCATGTCATTTTGACATTTGCAATTGATAATTTAACAAATGTAAACAATAAAATAAAATTTTCATAATTTTATGCGGATGAAGCCGCACGGGTACAGCTAGTAATAGTTAGTATAGTAGAGCCTACCCTAAAGTAAGGGGTGAATAGGCCATAGTAAACCACGCTGGCCCAGTGCGGGTTGGGTAACTTCACACAATTTTTTAATTTCTTCGTCGATATGTACCGATATATGGTAGCATCACGATGTTTTCCTTCACCGTAAAAACGTCGGGTAAATAATGTACATATGAAAATTCGAAAAATCGAAAATCACATTGGTACATGGCGGGATTCGAACCTAAGACCTGTAGATTACAAGTTACACTCGTACAAACATTTTACATAATTTATTAAGCGGTACAATAAAACATGTAGTCAGTTTAAGATCATAACATGAAAATGATAGTGCTAAATCCTCAACTTAAGAATACAAAACAGTTTTATCTTACGTAAAGTTCCGCAGTCTTAGCAAAATAGCTTCAAAAGCTTTAACATTGAATCGTCGCGTACAAAAGTGAAAAAGGAAAACTGAATAATGAAAATATAAAAAAAATTTATTGTGGTACCTTTTGCTGCTATAATGTTTTATTAAAAGGCATATAGATAAAACTAAAAATTCTATAATGTAAAAAATAGAAGCATGATTTGGTTAAAAGGATCAAAAATTTCAGCACTTTTGTATGCAAGTGTACAACCACCGAGACATAGATGACCATCACGGGCCCATCAGTGACCCCGCGACGGTCATTTATAAACACGACCATGGGAACTCAATGATAACGTATCGCACGTACTTTATGATTAAAATAAGAACGTTTTTGCTCACAATTAAGATAGTATGCCCCGCCACTGGCTTCATTCATGTAGTAGACTGCTAGAGAAATATTTGCGGAAACTGTCTGACTACTACTTGTCTACTTCAATTGTTTATCACGTTATGTTTTTAAATGGCCTACATTCAACATTATAGGCTGTTTTAAATGTACTGTTGCATATTGTAGACTTTTGTCGTAGCATACGTTTAATTTTTAAAACTGTATTCTTAATTTTAAAATACATAATGTCAAATGCTTGCTGAGGGAAAGCCACAATATAAAGTTGTGATTATATTGAGTTATAAAGAAAAATTGCATACTGGCACTAGCAGCGAATCACATAAACCTCTCTACCATAGGGTTGTCAACAAGTTCTAACCGCTGAAGGCTTCCTATTGTTAGTCTTAATATACAGAACTCAGAAGTATAATTGGATAATATTTAAAAATAAATATGTTTTTATATCCTACGAACCTTAAAGAGCACTGTTAAACTTAATCCAACTGACCCTTAAATCATGAAAGGGTAAACACAAAAATCATGCTATTATTCTGGACTTTTTACAAAATGGTTTAAGATTTATTTTAATAATTAAGAATTAATCTCTACGTTCCACTTCCATATTAGGTCATAATATCTTTATTTATTTTATTTAAGTTAACGTGTAATATTTTTGTCATCCCTGTGTCGGTGCGCGGGGCACGCTTGCTATCGCATCGCATCGCATCGACGTGTGCGCAAGCTGTGCGTCGATTGCATCGGTTCTCATGGCCGGTGACTTGAAACCGACGTGCACTTCCGAGCGCAGCCTTCCTACAATGCAAGACGCAAGCTGACAAATCAACACATACATCGCAGAGTCAAAATTTCCAGAGATAATTAGAGCTGTAACTCTTCTATGTGTAGGATTTTATCGAAAGTTATGATATCCGAGTCCTTTGCAGAAACCTAAATGTAAAAACTTATTTATATAGTTTTTCTCGTTTCCTTCAAAATAAAACTGTGTTTATTCCCTTTATGCACGTCCCCTCCTCCCCCAATTAAGGACAGGCAAGGGCATGCATCCATGGACATCGGTCGCTTCGCTATTTTGGCGCATTGTACTTGCTCGAAGCCCTCTAATAATACAATAAGATAGTTCACCAGTGAAAACTTACGTTTAACTTTATAAAAACAATAATTTCACATAACACTTTAGCTGCAGAAGAAAGCACATGTAATCAAATAATTTGATAACTAGCAATCAGCGAACCGTCAGCTTGCGAGCGTCATTAGATTGTTACATCAACGTCGCCATGACAGTCTAACAATCGACTTTCCCGTTGTCAACCAGAGACTGGCGTGACGCCTGTGGCGGAGTTTCGCGTCAGACTTCTGAAACACCTTTTATATACCAAACGACAACAATCGCAACCACACAAAGACGACGATGTGTTACTTGTCCTAGTTTAGTCCTATAGTGTGGAAAACCTATTAGGTGGCCGCAAATTTAATGCAAAAGAGAATATTAACAAAACACGGCATATAAAATATACAGGACGTGGATTTAGAGTTAGTTTGCTAAACAAGATCTGGGTAAATATGAGTATTTTTAAGATTTAAATAAATGTCCAACTCTTCCATAGTTACAAGCAATGGTCGCTTGTAACTTAGAACCAAAATAATATGGTAAATATGAAATACAATGGTAATTAATATTGTTATTAAAAACTGTAAGATACAATAAGCAAACTATTATCCTCGTGTACGCAGTAACAGAAGTCAAATGAGCAAGGACAGAGGCGACACGTCAACAAAAAACTTGCACGCGCTTGAGGAATATGCATAACAATGTAACATTGACCCAGACCGGGACTGGCCCCTCACCTTAACCCGACCCATTGGCTGGGGACGTGCGGCGTGACTTAAACATCTCAAATAAGCCATTGGTTTACTGATAATCTTCAAGGAAAACCTATGAATACATTTAATCGTTAGCAAAAAACATTTTGTTTCCGACTATATTCATTAATATTACAAATGCTAATAATAAAATTATCTTGTAGCACAAAAACTCTCGTTATTTAATATTCACCTTGGTTCGAACAAAAATCAAGGCAACTGTACGAAAACACGAATTAATCTCAAATAAATCCTGTCTAGACTTTGAACAGACAAGAAATTGGAATTCCTGAATGAAATTATAGTTAAAAAAATTATTTTGTTTGTTTATTCATTGGTCTGAATCTAGTCGGTCCCGTCTACGAAATAGAGGCGACTGCTAACCGTTTAATATTAGTTAAAGCTATAATTGATTGAAAACAAACAATATGACTTTTATCCGTCAACACTATGATAAGAATAGAAAATTAGAGAGGTTAGACACGCAGGGGTCCGCTGGCATTTATTTCTTGACCTAAAATTAACAATTGAATACAATAAGTTAATAGTTTAAATTCGCGATCTGGTAACAATCCATATCAATTTAAAAGTCGGCTCACGAAGCGCTTACTTGCCCTTTAAAATATTCCCACCAAAGACGGAATACCTTATGAATAATATACTTAAGCTGGAATCTGAATTTGTAAACATTAGAGGGACAATGGTAAATAATGACCATTAAAATTCAATAAGCGCATTGGAGCAATAAATCTTCATAGAAGGCTATCTTAGTAGGAACCATCTGATCCAGAATATGCGGCCAGAGGCTATTGTGTGGCCAGGCGACTGAAGATATTCAAATGCTCTTGCCGTACTCGGATCGCAATTTGTGTAAGCTTTTGACACCTTATACATAGGCATTATTCAGTTAAACATCTTACCTTAGTGAAAACATCTATGATCCATCTGTAGCAAGAGTAATGTATCTTAAGAAATATCAGAGGGATAGGTAACTATTTTCATAGAATTGGTCGATTGATGTTTCCTCAGCTATGTCAAGTCATCATTAGTATTCATATAAATACGATATTTCTGTTTAGCAACTTAAGCATAATTAGGAATAGGTGGATTTGGTGGAATAGATATAAAGATATGGGTGATATCATTTCGTAGACAATGAATTTGTAAGCATTTAAGTTATTGAAAAAGTTACAAGGATCACTTACAAGTGCTTATTAACGTACTTAAACTCTTGTAAAAGTACATCATACTAATGAATTACTAGAAAAAAGATGTAAGTGGAAGTAGAACGGACTCTTGTATTTTATAACCTTCTTCTAAGTAGTTAATCTCAGCAGTCTTCAAAATGTTAACCTTCAAAGCAACAAATAGTAAAGCTCGAGAACATCGACAGGTAAACAGAGGGTAAGTGGCACAAGCGCGCTATCTCCAATGTATCAGCTGCTCTGAGGGAAGAAGTGCAAAGGTATAGGTCAAGCGGCCAGCCTCGCGAAATGTCATCGGCCGGCCCGTTAGCCTGACGGTATACAAAGATACTGAACGATAAAAACAATTAACTGATTAAAAAAAACTAAAAACGTATTGATAATCTTTTCTTTTTTAAAATAGATCATTTAAAAATTAAACGCAGATTAAAAAAGAACTCTGTAACATGTTCGGAACAGTTGAAAGCAAATGATATAGTTACAACGTTAAGCAATTTTTGTTTCTAAATTAGATTTTTACATCAACAAATCTGACATATTTCTCTAAATAAAATTCAACAATTGAAACGTACAACCGGGCGCGGAGCTAGGTCGTCGATTAATTCAGAGGAGCGGTGTTGTGCGGTCGTGAAGCGAGGCATCTTCGGAAAGGTCGCGCGCTGACCGATAACGACGTCGGCCTTCTGCGGCCCAGCGCCGGCCGTTGCACCAGCCCTGCCACACCACAGCATCGTGATCTATCAGCTACAATGCACATCGATTTTATTTATTTATTTATTTATTTATTTATTAGCTTTATTTATTCCATACAGAAAATAACTTATAAATGTACAAAATAATATGTATACATTGTGTAGTAAGTATGGACCCCGTTTAGGGTAAAAGCCTCCTCCAAATGCTGACTTTTTATAGCAGAACTTTAAAGTAATTTTTTATGACATTAAAAAAAATTTTTTCACAGCTATAAAAGTGTTTACATTAGAATTGTTGTGTGTTACATTAGAACAATTATAACAACGTTAATGTTTTATTTTTGTTTTGT
>NW_013525224.1:2238413-2238950 GCF_000836215.1 Papilio polytes
TTAGGTTATTAACTTCCTTGGCATCGGCAAAACTAAGTCTCCCCTTTTTCCGAATCTTGACCTCGATGCCCTTAATTTTTTCAATTCAATTTACTTCGACCTGCCTCATCCTTGCCTCTGTCAAACAACAGTCTATTAATGCTCTTTTACCTCCTTTTGAATCTGCCCCTCCATATGGTCCTTTTACTTTTAATACTGTTTCTTTACAAGATATTCAGAAATCCATTACCGATGTCAAGTCCAATGCTGAGATGATACGTTTTTATTTATTTATTTATTTATTTATTAGCTTTATTTATTCCATACAGAAAATAACTTATATATGTACAAAATAATATGCATACATTGTGTAGTAAGTATGGACCCCGTTTAGGGTAAAAGCCTCCTCCAAATGCTGACTTTTTATAACAGAACTTTAAAGTAATATTTTATGACATTAAAAAAAATTTTTCACAGCTATAAAAGTGTTTACATTAGAATTGTTGTGTGTTACATTAGAACAATTATAACAACGTTAATGTTTTATTTTTGTTTTGT
>NW_013525224.1:2239016-2239615 GCF_000836215.1 Papilio polytes
GTACTAATTAGCTTACTATATTTTAATTTATATGTCTATGCTGGAACATATCACAACAAAATGCTTATTTATCTTATAATATATTAACATATTATTGTAATGTTTTTTCAATTACATATGATATCATAATTTCTATATCATAAAACTTTAGATTAGAAATATTAGATTTTGGTATATTTAATTTAAATACAATTTTAGTTGTATATTTCACTAATTAGTTTTAACCTTTTTTTTACGTACATAAAAATGTGCTGTGCAGACAAATATAATAATTAGAGTTAAACATTTGACGATTTACAATCTTATCGATTGGTTGATGAGTAAGTTACATGATGATGATGTTAATCCTTATATGACATTTAAGCTACAAAATTATATATTTGGAAATTATACACTTGGAGGGTGTTAGTCGATCTCTCCCGCGGGGACCAGCCGTACTGGGAGATAAGTATGAAAAGAGGGGGGTGGATATTCTTCAATCTGCTGTGTGGCCATCACTAGTTTTGGGGAAGGTTAGCTTTGGTTTTTGAAGCACATAATCCTTTATGTTGGTTGATTTGTTCTTTTTTGTTGGTTTTTTACCACTATGGGTGTTAGGG
>NW_013525224.1:2239730-2285997 GCF_000836215.1 Papilio polytes
TGGATATTCTTCAATCTGCTGTGTGGCCATCACTTGTTTTGGGGAAGGTTAACTTTGGTTTTTGAAGCACATAATCCTTTATGTTGGTTGATTTGTTCTTTTTGTTGGTTTTTTACCACTATGGGTGTTAGGGTAGTTTGCGTGGGATGACTCGGGTGATTCAGAGAGGTTTCTTTTATTTACTTGCGTACGAGATACTTCTTTATTGTTCTTAATTAATATAAGTGTATCATAGTTAATAAATGCAGTATTGCCTGCCTCCCTTTCCTTCACCAGTTGTGTTTGTAATTCCCTGCGCTTGATCAGAACGTCCTTTGGGAAATCCTCTTTTATATAATACGACGTGCTGCTAAGACAGGACTTATTTTTTAGGATCGTGATCTTAAAACCTAGTGTTGTAAATGTGATAACAACTGGTCTAGTTTTCTTGCCTTTCCTACCTAATCTTCTTACTGTTTCGATGTTACATTTGTTACACGGTACTTTAAAGTAAGTTTGAATTATATCAATTACTAAGTCTTCTAGTTCGTTGTATGACTTTTCGCGCTCTTCAATTCCAAAGATAACTATGTTTCTTCTTCTTATATGTCTTTCTAAGCTCTTTATTTTTGCACTTTGTTCTTCCACTTTTTTTTCTAACATTTCGCTCTTTGCTTCTAGAATTTTAAATTTTTCGTTAATATTATTGTTAATTGCGCTTTTTATATCTTCTTTCATCGCTTCCATATCTTGTTTTTGTTGTTTCATATCGTTCTGCATTTTAATTAGCATTTGTTTTATTTCGTCCATTGTATAATACAGTGCACTTTATGTTTGAAATAATTGTAATGTAGTTGTAATTAAGTAGTTTTTTGATCATAGATGACAGCACCGGGAGTAATCTATTATGGTAAATTGCCTCTTGTGTGGAGTTTTACAAAAATGATCATAGATGGCGTGATTAATAATCAATTCTAGGTTGTTTGCGATCAATAGATGACGCTGTCACGGGACGTCGAATTGCTGCGTTGTTAATGATTGATGTAGTTTTAGGTTAGAAAAAGTTATGCTTTTGTTATTACACTTTTGTAGTATTCACACATTATGCAACTTTATAAGATAGACACAAATAATAGTATTTACAACTTTTTAAGTTCAAAAGTTTGCTATTGTAAGGTTTATAAGTCACTTCAGATGCAACACATTTTTCACAATTATCACAGTTTTTGGTGCTCACGTACTAAATTCTACATATCGTACATATGTAATTGTTCACTAAAAGTAAAGTACAGCACTCATTTGGACACTTTATACTGCAGGTTAATTTTAAAGTTAAATAAACAGCGAGAACGATGTTTACTGTGGCACTGTGGCGCCCTCTCCTGCATCATGCACATCGATTACCTACATTTAATATACTATCATGTAGCCTTAATCATATCGTAATTCAAGAAGATTGAATATTGAAGATTTATTTTCACTCGTTTATTAAATTGGGTATAATTAAAAAAAGGTGTTAGATATTTCGACACAATTGACTTCCTTTAAATATAGACGCACGCCCATACTCACAATACTTGTAAATTACTTTAAAACAAAATTAAACTCCAAGGCAACAACGTAAAGATATCGAACGTTCCGTAGAGATGACTAGAAAAATACTAAGCTTGTTAGCGACTGAGGGCTGAGACTGCGACTGAGCCTGAGTCACTACCTGCCAAGTATTTTATAAAACTACCCCCACTATTCCTTTCGTTTCCTAATATTTTCCTAACAATATTGTTGTTTTAAATAAAGACAAATAGTATTGATAAGTAGCACAGATTAACAAATAACTTTTAATAATACAGAATATATCAAAATAGTTACAAAGCCAACATAGATTAAAACTTCCTAGTTGCTATTTGAAAACCAAGAATGGAATAGAAGTGGTACACTTATTTAAAATAAACTAATGTTTTGAGTCCAATAAGTCTTTCGGAGTTGTCGCCTGTAAGTAAAAGCGCTCAACAGTTCTTGCGTACATTAAAACATTATTCCCGGCGGTCATTACCATAATAAATGTTAATAAAGTCTCTGCACATGCGCATTAGCCACTCGTAAATCATCCAAGAGTTTGCTATTGGTTTTTAGCATCGGCCTGTATCAATTATGGTGCGGACTATGGCAAGAGGTTAAGCGATACAATAATACGCAATGTTGCTCTACTTGGTTAAGAAATAAAAAATAAAAATATCAAATGTCTCCAAGACTGTCATTAATTAAAAATTTCATTGTTACTTATTTTTGTTACTGAGTATTGAACTGCCATACGTTTACTTACGCCTTTCTTTTAAATACACAATTTTTCAGGCTAAATAAAAGTCAAAGTTTGAATGCTAAACCGATATAATTGTGTTTAATCATTGTTACCTCTATGTTTGTGGCTGAATATGGCATGTTCGATATTACGTTTTTAGCATTTGAAATATAAGTAACTGCATGTTTTTATTATTTTGGTAGAGCATCTTGCAGAGCATTTGTTTCGCAGCAGGCGTGCATAATGTTGAGGAGGGATAACTCTCGCCCACGTGTGATTGTCCTGCAGGATTCGAGCATGTCGCAAACTGAGATACCGATACTATTCCCTCATTATGACATCGCCTACATGAATAATAACTTACTAAAAGACATGATAATTATAACACGCAATTAAACAAAGAATGAAAATAAGTCAATGATAAACACAGTAAATAAAATTGATAGTTAAAAATACCAAGACACAAAAGTTTCAAAAATTAAGTGCAAATAAATTTGGAAATGTATGGGTCTTCTAACTTGTAAGATGTGGACTTGTCAGAACAACGGGAGTGGTTGAAAAGTTTAAAGTTTGCGAGCAACTTTTCAATCAGACCCGGACCCGTATGCCCGTGTGAGTTAAACCACACAGCCGTCTGAAACTGCCCTTTTAAGACTCGCTTGTACACTGTGGAATCGACTTTGTTATTAATTGATTTTTCTTTACGACACTGGAAACTCCTCGAAACAAAACACACATAAGGTTTCCAAATTGGTACACAAATTTGGATTTACGGACATATTTCAGTGACAAAAGTTCAAAGTTCTAAGAGCTTTTAAGACTGATAAAGTCGACGTAATTACGATCCATACTAAATTAGCCTCAACTGAGGTCGCGAGTCAAAAAACTTAGTCTAAAAGCGGGCGATGGGCCACAAACTGATAAGTGAATTTCCTATCGCAATATCGACGATGCCCTCTTTGTGCTTCTTAGCTTCCGTAGTTTTAGTCCCACTGACGCCCGCATTCCTGACATAGAAAGGCTCGAAGATAGAACCAAGTTCATGACTTTTATTGGTCTCTAGTTCGATTACCTTTACATTAAACGTAGTTTAGTCTTAGTTTAAGTAAAATTGTGCATCTAAAGATGTCTTTATGTGTGTATGTACACAGCCCTAATATCTGGATTTCTGCTCGGTAAAACATTGGCCAGTTCAGTTTCCGACTTTCAACAGATAATAATTTAAAATAAAAATAAACTGGTCAACGAACAAAGAACAGAGTTATGGATAAATGTTTTGCAACGCGGCCAACGGCCAAATATCGTTAATGGTACTTCCCGAAATAAAATTTCGGACGAGTTAAATGCACTTTATTTGCGTGCGGTCAAAGTATTTACACAGCTCGTATGTAAATTATGGAAGCGAAGGAGTTATTCTGTTTGAGAACGATTTGTTTGCTATTTTATTGCTTCCTGTAAACATTACGTACTGAATCTTAAATATATTTGATTAACAATTATGATTTAAAAAATGTAAAAAACACAGTAGAGATTTAGTAACTATCATAATATCTGGTAAATGATAAATTAGAATACCAATTTGTATAGGAATTTGAGAAAAAAGATCTATCCAAATAACCACAATACACATAATAAATATTTCCTTGAGTCGAATTCACCAAATCCGGCTACATTGAAGTCTACTTTGACAATTTCCTTATAAGTAATTAAAGGTGAAATATATAACTTTTTTACAACACTAAATGCGTTTAAATATAGTAAGAGCGTGCACCTGAAACTAATTTATCGCATAACTGTTTAGTCTCGCTTTGATTCCAATGAGCTTGAGTGGAGGTGCGCAAACTACTTGATTTTTAGTTGTGCAACTAAACAGTTGAATTGGCTATGAAACAATCGACAATCACACAACAATTGTGCGATAGTTTAGTGAAAGTACCCGCTTTAACGCGTCAAGAGCCAAACATTTCGAAGGCAAATAAAACGTCGAGCATTCAGACCACTGGCAGCGAGCCAAATGACACGTATGCAGTCATTTGTCCGTCTGTCCGAGCGGCCGACGGTCAACGCGCCGGGCAACAAACGCACGGGCATGCGTTACTCACTCCTTGCAAATAGAACATTCTTTGTCTGCTCCCCTGGTATCCCAAAGACAAGGGCGCTGTTTTATTTTAGCTTAAAATAAATCAAATACCAAATACTTAAAACCAAACACAATCAAATGATTAATATTTTGACGTTAAACATAGTATTGTGGTAATACATAATAACCGTTATTATGACGAAGCATTTTTTTTAAGTTCCGATTGACGCGTAACTATTATCGATAGCACAAAGTACGCAATATTCCAACGAATAAAGTAAAACGGTCAACACAACAACGGTTGACAATACGAACGATGATTTTGCATAATTTTATTGATCTAAATACCCGTGGATCATTGATCATCCGGTCAATAATACGTATTAAACTTGTCACTATCAGCTAGTGATGTCACGTATGTTTATCGTATCGACAAAACGTGCAATCATTTCCAGTTGACGATTTCAGATCTCACATTTTTTTAATTACTATAAAAAACATTGTATAAACAACCTAGGATACACATGCGTATCTATAATAAAAGTAATTTTTAAGTTAAAAGATAAAATAATGAGTAAACATTTCAAGAGAAGTATGATATTTATAAAGGTTTTAAATAATATTACGGTACCATGGTTACCAAAACTGATGTGTTTATCGACATCTTATGACGTCACACGAAGTTCCCATCACTAAATCGATTTTGTGCAAATCTCAGTTGACCGATGGTGCGTGCCAAATGACACGATCGATCATTGGCGCGATGTCTTTGTGTCTTCTAGCACCAGGTGTGTTGGATCTCGCTGCACGTCCCTTGTAAACTTAAGCTGTATGCATATCGCCTTGCCTACTCTATCCACTTTATAGACTACGATATACACTTACCAGCTTTTACTTTAAAAAAAAATTACGTCAACGTCAGCATATACATCACATCATCACCGAGACGCTCTATCCTTATTACCAACTGCTTTATTTATATAAAAATTGGAGCTTACGCCCACAACTCCGTCCACGTGGTATCAAAAAACACAAAAGCCTAACTGTTTTTTCAGACTTTGCTCTACATCTATACCAAATTTAATCCAGATCTATTCAGCCGTTTAGGCTAAAAACTCTAACAAACATCCTTCCATCTAAACTTATACATTAAAAATATTAGTATTATTATATACAATAAAAACGTATTCGCAAAACTTAAAGATCACATTCAATATCGATGGTAAAAAGTTGTACCGACCTCTCGCCTTTCAAATCAAACACGCAAACAGCAAACCAATGTTTGCACCCTCGTACATTGTTTGACCGAACTTTTCGCGTCCCAAATCTCAGTTAACACGTCGGAACCCTTGTTCTCCAATAAAAATCAACCAAGTCCGGTGCGGATATCGGAACTTTCCCGCGTTCAAAAATTCACTAAAACCACAAATATCTTATTAATAGAGCCAAGGGAAAAAATGACATACTGTATTGTAATAAAGTTCAATGTAAGTGCATTTATACTTTGGTATCTATAATACTCCCTTTCGGACGATTTGCCCCATATGTTGGAAACAAGTGAACTGGCTTCTTAACACGCTGGACACCCCAAATTGAGTGAACTCGAGGGTAGGAAATTGCTTGAGGTTTATTGAAATTTCCTGTGGGTGAATATCGCACATACTTTAGGGTGCAGATTGATTTTAATAGATTCTGAAAAATATTTGAAGAATCCCTACCTTTTATTCATCTGGAAAATTCAAATATTTTCAATATTTTTAAGACAACCTTAGAATTGTATTAAGTTTTATTTATATTTGCACAGTAAAAGCGATACAAATTTATATTCTTAATTGCCACTTCCTATAAAATTAAAGTCGTCATCTCCCTAGCTTATCCTACTCCCGTAGGGTCGGCCCGCCGGGTTTTTGTCCTTCAAATAACTCTATCATCCGTCATCTCAGTGATTACTACCTCAATCATATCACCTTTCACGCAATTCATCCATCTCATTCTAGATCTACCTCTACCGGTGTACTTCCACACTCATAACTAACGTTCTCCTTGTTCCGTACGATTCATCCTTCCTAACATGTCTATACCGTGCTAACCTTTTACTTCTTAATTTCTTAACCACTGTGGCTACTCTCAAACTTCGTATAAAGTATAAACTGATAGTAATCTTTGTTTAATATTTGGAGATTTTTGTCGCATGTCACCAAATCTCTATAACATTTTTCTCAGCAAATATTGTCACGGACCCTTGCTGATTTATTCATAGTATTCGCACATTGGCACTCCGCCTAACCGGAAGGTTCAATTGGGCGGAAAGGCTTGACCGCCGAGGTCGAGTGACCCTTTCCCTCGCCCTTCCGCCTACTAAGGCTTTCATAAGAGCTTTAAAAGGATTCCCTTTGGAAATCCCTTATGAATTTATTGGCTATAAAATTTTTATCAAATTGTGTTTTGACTTGAGTTTAAAATCTAGAGTTTACAATTTCATGCTACAGAAACATTTTTAAGAAATTACATTTCATAGATAAACCTTAAAGAAACTCATGACACATCAAACACTTAATAAATTAAAGAAACATGATAACTAAAACTAAAACAAGGAGTTAATCGATACTCATTTAATTTATATAAATTATGATTTCTTTTTAATTATGAAACATCTCTTCTGTTAGAAATAACTTGTAAATTGAACACAGTTGATACTCGGGTCATCTGATAAAATTTCTCGAATAAAACTTTTATATTTCTCCAAAACGTACATCTCGAGCGAAAAACGTTGCTAAGAAAATCTCCCAACGATGGTCGCTTGTGACAAAAGGTCCGCCACCTAGCTCGCTTAAAAATTTACCAACACCATTCAACCTAGGTAATGCAGACGCTGTGAGCGATAAAACACTGACTAGGTAGTTAGTATTTTATTTATAAACGACTAAATTCTCGTTTTATCAGAGATAGACAGAATTTACGCATTCAAAATTTGAATCATTACGTAAAAGTACTATATCCTCCTTTATACGCTTTCTCTATCCTTGCACATTAATGGTAATTAAAAAAAGTTCACTGCATTAAAACATAATTTTTGATTATGCTAAAATACTAGGAGATCACGCTAACGACATCTATTGGATGTAAACCGGGATCTCTACTATATTAATATTACGCTAATGGCATATAAACAAGGCAAATCGATAAAGACATCGGAAAAATTAATAATGAAGATAATCAAAGAAAAGACGCATACCATAAATCAAACACTTTAATACAAAAACTAAACCAAAACAGAACTTTGATGAGATCTAACATCACTCACTTACATTTACAACTTGTTCCACAAAAGTTTTGTATCTATTTGAATTACTTCATAAGTACATAAATGTGTATAAAATCAAAAAAAATATATCTTTAAACTCATAATACAATCCACATTTTAAACAAAATATAATTGTATTAGAAAAACTGTTATGTTACGAATAAATCTAATTGGATTTAATTCTTAAATGTGATTTGATTGAACGGTATAAAGTTATGTCAGACGAAGGCAACTTTACCCACCGTTTGTAATAACAAAAGTACAGTAACGAAGAAGAAAACAGTGGGCGGGAACGATTTGGATGATTTGTTCTTCAACGAATGTGGCACCACCACTGGCATATTCAAGGGTTGGTTGTTGCAGCGGTTCAACTGCAAAAATAAACTAATATAAATGCGTAAATTTAGATGGATGATAAATATTTATTGGAATCTCCAAAACAGTTCAACGGGACATAGACTACTTAGTTCTTTTTTATTTCGCGCGGACAGAATAAAAGCTAGTAGGTAAATACACGTATGTTTCAGTTGCCATATGATTATTGAAATAACTCACTAAAAACGTGACATGACATATTTTGTTTCGAGTCATAGATATGGTAGACTTCTCTTTACCGCTTAATCTATGGGTAGAAGGGGAAAGGAATAGAGACCAAGTGGATTAAAAGCGACTATCTATTTCTATACACTGTGCAGCAAAGATAGAAACCGTATTACCAAATTATTTAATAGTTGTGGATATCTTTCCATAACGATCAGTTATTGAACACCGTATTAACCACTTCCTTGATAAAATTGGTTACCTCACAGCAGGTAGTCTCCGGCGAGCCGACGCAGCCGGAGCGGCAGCCGCGTATCACAGCCTCGTACGCGTTGCCCTTCGCTATCACCGACGTGAAGCACTTGTCGTCCACACTGTGACACGTTATCGTGTGTACCCTGTAGAAACAAAACATTAAAGTATTAAACGAATTAGCGTTGCAGCATATAAGTAGAATAATGGCGCTTATATGTACTTTATAGCTGTAGGATCATTACAAATCAGTGTAACTTATAAGGCACCTAGTGCCCTATATTGTTATGAACGTAACTAGTAGATACATGAAATGCGGAAGTGTAAAAGTTACTCTGTGGTCGATTTTGGCCTGTGTCGCTTCTATCTTTGTAACACTCATGGTAGTCGACTTATAGGATCTAAGGTTTTTTATACAGACTGGTATAAAATTACCTGTATTTTGTTGGATCTAAGCAAGCTTTGAGTGGTGCTTCGGACTTGTAAGCGCATACGTAACACTCTAGAGCGCGTTTAGGAGTCGTTCTGGATACGGGCACGGTCTTTGGTGTCGGCAGTATGGCGGGCGCGCGTCTCCCAGGACCCGTGTCTGACTTGTCTGAAGCGTCTACGTCATCCTCTTCCTCGTCTTCGCTTTCTTCATCTTCATCATCTTCCTCATTCCTCCTCCGAAAAGTAATTCACGAGATTTCGTTACGCTAGTTTGCTTACGATAGTACAAGTGTCGCCATCTATTGGTCAACTTAAATATGAATTAATTGCAATAAAGAACTAATAATTGATTTTGTGTTTTATTGACATTATCCACTTTTGATTTCTCTTTGTGCACTACTTTCGTTATTGTTATATTCTGTTCATAGTTTATATAAGATTTTATCTGTATGTTACATTTAAAATTAAAATTATTTAAAAGAATATGATCAATTTCAAACATCTTTGATATAAATCAAATAACAATAAGCAAAGGAATTATTGACATTTTGACAGTTGAAGCAATATACAGTAATTAAGTTTCCAAAATTCAAACCTAAGATATTTTATTGCTAGCGTTCAGATTAGGCAATAATTTAAAAAAGATTTTTTACAAGTTATTCGCTTGAAGTTTAAAAGTAAGATAAAATTGTTAGCAACATTTAGAGCAATTAAATTTATAATCACATGGGTTTCAATGTTCAATTTTAACATAATATTAACATTCGTATCGCTTCATTACTCACTCATCATCGTCGTCGTCCTCTAACTTGGCGTGGGATCGTGTCGGGAGGAGTAGCAGCATGGCCAGCAACAAGAACATGCGCCACCTCACCATCGCAGTATAATTTTATCCTGTATCTGTTTTACCCCCGGGTACACAGTAGATTTGTCATTTTCATACCAAAATTTTTTACACTGTAAATATTATTAGGAGAATCCAAAAAAATTTTTGATTGACAACGTACATCAACAGATGTTCATTTTTAGAATTGAATTATTTCTTTTTATAGATGTCAATCAATCGACTAATATATCCTCTTTCATGATTATGTCGTGAAGTTTCAACTTGAACTATAAAGATTTGCTATACCTGCGAAAGTTTAATAAACTAATGTGATGATCAACCATTCTACGAGCTATTGCTCGAGCAAAAAACGCGTAAACATTAGCATAGATAATCCTCCCTCAAAATGGAATGAAGCAATTTTGTTAAAAACAAACAACTATGTTAAAAAAAATTATATTACCTTCATATGAAAAACCGATTTGCTTTTATTTACATACTAGCGACATCTTTGAATCTCACTTGAAACTAACGTCTCGCACATAGATGTCGCTGTAATAAGTTATTATTGAATAAATTATAAAAAGTAACATTAAAATAACAAGCTTTATTTTTGGGAAAAAACTTATTTTTTTAGATAAATACAACGTATGTCCAAAATGGCATTTTAATTAGTTTCAAGATAATGTTTCTATTTTCCTTAACCAAATTTCTTTGTAGCAGTATAAAACAACACAATATCCGTATCTTCACAATATGCTTTTAAACCCTGACTGATAGCTTGCCATCGGCATCATTAATAAACGGGGAGCCTAAACGTAACTCTTTCAATACGCACACAAGCGCGCCTATGTCGGCGCTTTGCGTCGCTCACGCCTAACTGGGGCTCAGGCAGTTATTGCGATTTGTGCTGCGGCACAAAGCGCGGGGCGGCCTATCCAGCCGCAGAGGCCCGAATACACGACCTCATTAAAAAATGAAACCGCACAAACATCCCCCGACAAAACCTCCAAGACTCGTCAAAGCGAAAAGCGCTACCTAGCGGAGAGTAGCGGAACTACGCCACTCGCAAAACCAACCTCTGTACTTTTTTAATTAGCCTCATACAGTGAGTGAATGAGTGAAATACGTAAGAATTTTTTTTCTCTCGTATGCGGTTAGTTTGGTAGCTTTGAGTGGAGTATGTTAATTCACAAGTAGCCTCACTCTGGTGCTTTTTGAACTGTTTGGTTGGGGTTCTCCCGAGTGCGGAATAAGGCTTATGTGTAACTTTAAGCGCTTGTAGAGGAGTTAATTAGCAGGGAATTTGTTATAAATAAATGGAACAGTGCCGGCGCCGCGTCGTATTGATGCTTTATTTTATCGTCTTAATTATAATACATTTAAAAGAATAAGTAGATACTCATATTGACCAAAAATTTGGATGGTTTAATTTTCTTCAAGTATTTAATCTAAGAACATTTCACTTATTTATGTAAGATAAGCATTTTGATATAGTATAAAGTGTAATACATAAAAGAGTTTGTTATATCGTAGTTTCACGCCAAAGTAGGAACCAAATCTTAAATGTTTCGGCTCGTAAGCGACGCTTACAGTCATCAGACCTCAAATAATGGTATTTAGACTTCAAGCATGACTTTATCATTTAAGACACTGTTACATATTTGAATATAGTTTCAGTATATGGCTGTTTATTAAATTAAAATCCACAACAGACAAAAAATAATTTCACTCTTGAACTTATAGATTTAGTCAGGATCGCGGAGTTGGCCTCGTCTACAAGTTCTTTTATCTCTCAGTCTTGGTTCGTTCAAAAAGTGCAAACTCTGTACAAAGTTCACTTTCGCCTTGTGAACTAATTTTTCGCTCGGTGTCAAGTTCATGGCTGCGGGGCGCGGAGCGGGGGACGGAACGGCGGGGTGCGGCAGAGCGCGGGGGGGTGCTGTGATAAAATAAAATATTCATTATGATTGCTCCAAGCGGCAATGTTCGCGGGTGCTAACTATACTCGCCTCATCGCTTTTTGGTCGTTGAATAAAATCTAATAAGAAAATGACTTCGTTTATTTTATTATATGTCTATCGCTTTCCATTACGTAAAAAAAGAACTTATCCAACCGAAATATAGTAATACTAGCTGTCACTCGCGACTTCGTCTACGTGAAATTAAAAAAATATAGCCTCAATGATAACATAACTTTTTAATGCTGCAAGAATTTTACAAATCGTCCCAATAATTTGTGACTTAGTGCAAATAGTACAAGAATCCAAAAATACAAATCTTTCCTCTTTATAACATTAGTATAAATTAACAGTAGGTAATATTTGCCATTTGTAAGCTACCTTATCACTTACATAGGGAATATTTTACATCAACAGGACAGGTACCAATTTGCTCATATTTACACAAACCCGTTCAATATTATTTCTCGTGAGCCGTTCTGCTGTAATCCGACTATACAGAAACAAGACTGACTGAAAACTGACGTAAAAATCTTCCCCGACCTGCCTCAAACAGTGGAAAGTGAATCGCGACCGTCTACACTTTGTTAAAACATTTTCTTTTTCCTCTTTCTGCTTAATTAGACTATTAATCCGCTAGCGTTCAGTCTCCCTCGATCTTACCCCCTCCTTATTACTATTCGCCGTTCTATCTGATATTTTTAACAACTAACTTCGTTCCAACTTGTTGAATGTTTTTGTCGTAGTTCTGTACATTATTCAACATGACATGGTCGTAGTATACTATTATTTGCTAAATCCTAAATGAATTGGATAAACTAACTAAATAAATAGAGACCAACTAAAGGTTAGAGATATCTCTTGATTATGATTTTTTTTTATAATATAAGGTGGCAAATGAGCAAGTGGCCACTTGAATCCACCGAAATGGAAAGCGACCGCTGCCAATAAACATCCGCAATTACAGATGCGTTGCCTACCCTTAATTGACGGAGGAGGAAACGCACATAAGAGGAGAGAGATGGTTCTAATTAGAAATTGTCCATTTTGAATTTTCATTGTGTGTCAATTTCGTCTTATTCGACAACCACCAAATACTTTCATTATCATGAGCTTAAAAAACAAAGGACAAAAATGTTATTGAATTTAGAAATAACGAGATGTTGCCCGCGACTTCGTCCGTGTGGTATTAGAAAACATACGAACTATATAAATTACAAAAAGCTACGTATCCCTCGGGAACCGGACACCTCGGGGATGAAGCTTATCCCATGTGTACTTCAGACTTTGTTTTATATATGTGCCAAATTTCAATAAGATATGTTCAACCGTTGCAGAATGATCGAGTAAACATTAAAAAACTAAATTAATGAATCCCACGGGAAGCGTAACTTATCCCGGGATAAAAAGTACCCTATGTGTTCTTCCAGATTATGCTCTAAACCTGTGCCAAATTTCATGGAGATCCGTTTAGCCGTTTAGGCTACAAACGCTAACAAACATCCATCTAAACTTTCGCATTTATAATATTAGTAAGATTATTGTTTAAAATCAAAAGCATTTTTTGTATCTATTTGTTTAAAGTAGACATTGAGCTGTATATCTGTAGATTGTAATTTAAAAGTTTACTAATTTAAATCTTTAGTAATAAACTAATTTGCAAACTCGTTCCATTTAAACCGGTCGCCGTATTTACTAATGAAACCCACAATACTGTACATATGTACATTTTATGTCACGTCAGTATTTAAAACTTTATCCATCTAGGTGCTTGCTTCTAATTACAATTCTAAGTTTGAACATCTAGATTTCTCTGCGTTTCAGCAACTAACTAAACATTCCCTAATTTCATACCCCAAGAGACTATGAACTAAGTTCTAGCGCGAAACGAAACTCAGGCGACGAGGATTAACCATTTCAGCTTGATCCGTCATTTCCCCCCTCCCAGCTCCTTATCGTTTATTATAATGATAAGACGTAAAGGGGTGGATGGTTCTAGTTTAGCTGGTGTTGTCAAATACATACGAACACGATGCTGACAGAGTTAACATCCAACTTATTAGACGTTTCGGAAATTCGGTTTCGCCTCGCCAGCATCACTGAGTACCACTAGTGATGTACCATGCGCGTTAATATATCGACAATTTAAATTGGAATTTTTCGAAGTTGTGGAAATTCTAACATAAAATGTTCATCTAAATATTTTGTTAATAGTTATAATGTCAGAATATTCATTGGTTATCTTTCTACTCCAAAAATATGGACATTTATTAACAAAATGTTCGTTATTTTTATTTTTTTTCTAGTCACTCCTTATATCTCTTATTTATGTATCACCCTTTGTATCAATTTTACTTAATAACACTAAAAAACACCATAAATTTTAGGTTTTTTAAATTTAGACAAATAGCCATCGATAATAATTTAATTAAGAGACAATCTTCACATTATTGAATATCGATAATAGGATTTAGGTATCGATAGCATCCCTAATCGATATCCAGTCGGTAAAGCAAACGTTTGTACTCAGCTGGCCCGGCTCCGCTCGGGGCAAACACCCAGGGTAAATAAACCCAGCTCGAGAACTATGTACATATCTATATGTATATATACATATGTACATAGTTTATACGTAGACTCACCACGTACGGCTCGCGAAAGCCACTCGTGCACGTCACGGATTAAACTAAACGAAACGAGATCCCACTGAGTAGATTTATTTTTTAATTTTTATTTTGCATTTTTATATTTTTATTTCGAACTGTCACGCCGCCGGCAAACGTATTTCGTAGCGTCGTTTTTTGAACAATTTGGTTTTCCCTCTTTTAACTATAAAACGTTTTAAAGCTGAAAATGTACAAAATAATTCGGTTTCGAATTTTATTTCTTATTGGATAACCTTTGATTATGTTGCATGCTTCCATTGCGTCATTAATTTATTATTTATTATGTAAATTAACAATAATCTAGGATCTTTAACTTATCGTCAAAATGTGTTTTAATTATAATAATTGCTTTAATTTAATTCTCTAATTCCTCATAACAACATAACTGTTAATCTATCAGTACAACAATAGTTATTTCTTACTATTATAAAACGATCGGAATCCCAAAAGATTCGTGAAACGAAACGTTCTCATTTCATTCAAGGACGCTCTCCGATGTATCCACAGTTTCACATATTGTGGTGAAGTATACGAGATTTAGATAGCTATAGATATAGCATGAACGTAAGATCACAAGGTTCAATTTGATATGCCGCTTACAAAGCCTTCAGTGGACGGAATGCGAAACGCCTCGCCTGTTTGTTTGTGGGTGGATGGCTCTAGCGAAATTTCTCCTTTGTTGCTCTACTCCGCCCGCTTATGTCATGGTATAAATCATAAGCGGTAAGAGTTTTATAGACCACTTTTTTATAATCCGCTTCAAATCTTTTTATTCGTAGACTAGGTCTGAAGTTTAGACAACATATCAATTGTGGAAGAACAACTTTACAAAAATTGTAGTCTAACAGGACAGAATATATGAGCTGTGATATGTGTATATTGACAAATGTTACCATGCATGTTATGCTCCGTTAAGATGTTAAGTTTTTGCCACGATAGAGGTCGAGCCCTTTTTAATTTTAATTGGAGCTAAATTAAAAAATTGCAACTAATCTTAATAAGGAAATCTACCTGTTACTTACATTTTCTCTATTCGATTTAGTTTGTATTGTATACTTTAAAAGTTTTTTTTCAATTATTGTTATAACAGTGAATTTGCAGGAGATAGCATTCTTTCATATATTTCTAAACAAGACATATATTGAGTACAATTGTAATTGACAAAATCTAAAGTGTTGCAGTTTGGTTATTCTCAAACGCTTCTAACTTAAACCATAACCCGACTTAGAATTTGGTGGGCATTATGTAGCAGCTTTGTTTCTCTTACATTATGTATTCCGCCGCGGACTTCTCAGTATATGGTCTATGTACCTCTATGTGCGCCCCACATCGGCTCGCTTACATTAGTGATTTATAACTTCGCTAACACAATATGTTATGTGACGTGCCGAATGATGTGACGCGATCAAATACGATACTTAAGTTACGTTACAAGATATTGCGACTGTAAAATACTTATAAGATATAATAAGTACTCTTTTATGTATTGTATTTTTAACATTTTACTTTCCTATTAATTTTGAATACTCTAAAATATTAAAACATTGTTATTTGTACGCAGGAGCTTTGCCAATGTCCGCAACATGTCACGCTTGATATTGTCAGTACTGAATGGGACAGTCTGTGTTAGTGGGAGAAATCATCGGCAAACCATCGGGTACTAATATTGTAAAATATTTCATGTTATTTGTACAATGTTTTTCTGAAGCTTTTTACTGACATTGTCATGCCTAAATTTCAATTAAATAATTATACAGGAAAAAATGACACTTTTCTTTGTGATAAAATTTGCAATTGCCCGAAGATAATTACGTACGCGGGTAAGTTAAGAACAGTGCTCGGAATACGTTATTCCACAAGTTACCAGCGGTTTTACATATCGAAGTCAAGTTGAAAATTGCATAATAACGTTAAAATTAATACAACTATATTTGGTAAGAAATCGAATTAAATAAACAAATGACACAAGGTGGAATGTTTTGATCACTCCTGGTTTTATAACTAAAGATTCCAATTAAAATCAAGTGTAACATTCATTTATCTTTTTAAATATGTTGCCAGTCCCTAAAATCAAAAGTGAAAAAAGCCCCCTGTTCTTTTACTATATGAATTACTAGCTTTTGCCCGCGACTTTGTCCGCGTGGAATTAAAAATAAACAAAGTGAGTAGCTTATGTGTTCTTCCAGACTATCCTCTTTATGTATAACAACATTTCATTGAAATCGATTCAGTCGTTTAGGCTATAAATCTAACAAACATCCATCCATCCATCTGAAGTTTCGCATTTATAATATTAGTAAGATTGAAAACATAATGTCTCCAAGAAGAAGTCTCCATATAACAAATTATAGTACGATCAATTGTGTTGTACTAATTTAATGTAACTAAGTACACATTCATTATACTTGAGAGACGTATTTAAGGATCCATCAGAATACACTATACATAAAATCTATTTACGTGCCGTACACAGCGCTAGTACATCGGCTGCAACTAATTTGAGCTCACGTATGGGGGTGCGGGGTGCGGGCGACGGGGGGAGGGGTTGTTGGGAAGTTGCTTAGATAATGTGCATACATTAAACTAAGACCGAACTAACGCTCTCGTATCTTGATGAAGGAACTTCGGGCTGCGCCTGCGGTCTAATTACAAGGGGGGCATAAGGCGAGGGGGGTATAGGGAGAAGTCTTTGAAGTGGTTACGTGAATGTTTATCTTAATAGGAAAAACTTAAGTAGGGTAGGAGCGCCTTCGTTTCGGATTTTGCTGCCTTTGTATAGTAAACAGATTTATTTTCAAATTTGTTGCAAGAAACTAATAAATGTATGAGAAAAATCTTTTAAAAATCGTTGTAGAGTAAAATCACATAAAATGTTGGTTAAATACACAGCAAAAAAACATCCACTTAATTTATTAGTAGCGAAAAACCCGAAAGTAGAGGTCTGATTATGTTCACAAGTTTAATTTTTATACTATTTAGACTTAAAATCTCAGATCAAGATTTTCTTGAGTATAATCTATGTGGCACCAATGAGATAGTGTGCTATGCTGAACAAAACAATAGTTCAGAAGATAAGGTAAATATAATATTTCGATTCGATTTATAATATTTGAACCCCTTCTCAGGCGACGTCGATATATGAGCGAAGAGACTTACGGCATAATCCGGATCAGCGCGGGCAAATACGACGGTTACCCGGGACGGATATCCTGTTGAGATAGAACCGGGTTCCGGGCTTGAAGGTGGGATTTATCCCTAGTTTGCCCCAATAGTACTAACGCTTTATGTTTGCAAATATTATGATTTATATATTACATTAGAACTATTACAAAATTAGGTTAGCCTTAACCATTACTGACCAAACTGGTTCCTAAACGGTTTTCGATACATTTCCAAATTTACGTAACGATCGGTCCTATGAGTATGAGGAGCCTAATATATGTAAATCGTTAACAGTTACCTATTCTAACAGCATACTAAATAAAGTGTCTTTACCACTACTCTTACGTCATTAGGTATCCAAGTTGTAAGGAGTTTTAGCAGTAAATTCGACAATTTAATATATCAGTACACATGCCAGCTTGTACCAAAGCGAGTTCGCAGTCGCAATAAACAATTCTAAACGCAAATAAAGCAAACATGTCGCGGCAAGCGATCGCGCACGTCGCCGCAAGACAAATAGTCTCTACCCTACAAACACCATATAGCATGCTAAGTATTTCAGGATATTTAGTTTTTAGTAGAAGTCAAAGATATTAAAAATACATAAACTACACATAGTGAACAAAATTTTTCACCCGTACTTTCTTTGATAGGTACTATGTTAGTTGTCAAATTATTAAATACAAAGATTTAATTATTATTTAATGACACCTACTGGCAATTCATTTAAAAACAATTAAATTCTTTGACATACGGTTTTGAGGACCTATTGAAAGTGTCCACTATGCTTCCTCTACATTTTTTGAACCTCTTTGTTAGAAGTCAAACTTTGTATCAGGATATCGAATGCTGCTGCGTAGCGGCTGCTACGACACCGTAGCAGCAATTCTAGTTAGAGTTTTGTTGAATATTTATGTAAGAAGACGGAGAAAATAACGAGCATAACAGAATTATTGAATAAAAAAGTGTGTGTGGATTCGAAAATCGATGCTTATTTTTAACATCAGCCACATCATCAGTATTAAAATTATTCAAGAAAAATAAATAAGTGGTTACCCTATTCGACCGAGTCTCCCAATCGAACGACGCCGGGATACGACAGATGTATTCACCTGCCGAGAAATTGAGATCTACAGAGCATTTGTACTGGGTAAAGTGTAAACTTTAATGAAAACCAACGCATTGTGTTTATGTTACCTCAATAGTTTTAGTAATGTTAACGATCTCAAAACTGAAACCTACACATAAGTGTAGCTAAAATACTAGCTGTTTCTTGCAACTACTCTCTCGTATTATTAAAAAATAAGAAAAAATGTAGATTATATTACTCTCAGATAAATTACCTTTGTAACGATAAAAGAATTTTCAAAAATACAAATCTTTTCTCTTTATAATATTAGCATAGACAAAACAGGAAGGTTTTATTTAATGCAGAATGATGTTAAATATACTAATAAATCAATTCCAGTTAGAAATAAAGTACAATAATTTTTGATGAAATCTAATAAGATTATAACCCGGCCAAATAAAGTTGACCAATTGCTAGCGACATCTGTTGTGGAGTGGTGTGTAAATAACGGAAATCTATCAATTTCTACTCTATCGCACAGTAGATGGAGGTACTATATAAAAAGGCGGTTGGCGACCGTATTATAATTTTGATATTGCAATAAGCAATCTTTATAAAACATTATCTTACCTCTGTGATATCCGTTTTCTTCATTTTGACCAAACTCCGACAAGAAATAAAGTCATAGGTCGTACTCTCAATACGTTTGTTTACAAATTATGAGCCTAAGCTATCGAACGCCTATATCTCTTAAATAGAGAAGAAATTGTGATTACAAGTTATTAAATATCATTGGAAGTGTTTTTGTGTCTTTTCCCTTGCGCGGGTTTTCCATTAGCGGTGATTTAAACATTTCCCTAGAGACAGTAACCCTGGTTGTACTGACACTCAGATAAGACTATCATTTATTAGGGCAATAATTTTAATACAAGATAGTAAACTGGTTTTTGAATATGGAGAGAAGTTGATACAATTTCTAAACAAACATTTTTTTATTAGAGAAGGAGGCAAACGATGGCGGAAACTCCAATCATTGACGTCCATAGACATCCGTAATATTATAGGATTCGTAGATGCATTGCTGTCGAGAAGGCTCCGTTAGTGAACGCTTCTGTATACAATATTTCACCATTGATTTCTAGTTTTTGACTTACAAACGATATATCATAAGAGCTGCTGAGTCAGTGAAACTATTATGCAGCACAACAAACAATCTTTTCTTCGATGGAAACACTTTCTTGTTATTCATTTTTCAAATATTGACATGTTTTTCGTGTATTTTACTGCACGTATATAAAATTGTGTATAAAATAACGACATATATTTGTATTACATTGAGTGAAAATAAGAAAAAGAAAACATTTTTTATCTAATAATAATTCAAATTCTCTTAACCTGTTTTATTCATATTTAATAGAATTAAGACATTCTGACAAGGCATGAAATTACCACGCAGGAGCTAAATTAAAACGTGAGAAAAAAATTTACGATATTTCTAGTATTACATTACCTTGTTATCTATACAATCTATACTTCTATACTATCATAATAAAGCGTAACCACACACTTCTTTGTTGCCTAAGATGTCAGCAATTACAACATATTTTTGAATAATTCTTTTTTTAATAAAAAGCCCTACACTTACGTCACGCTTTAGGCTATATATTTTCACGACATTAAAGTTAGGGCGTAAATATTTTGAATAAAAACCCTAATGTGGGAAAGAGAGAGCTGCCAACATCAAGGAAGCAAGATTGCTAAGGTATGTCATGTCATATCCGTTTGACATTTGCTATTGATAATTTGACAAATGTAAACAATAAAATAAAATTCTCATAATGTCATGCGGATGAAACCGCACGGGATCAGCTAGTATTTACTATGTAAAAACGTGTCTGACATCCAGTATAAAAAGATTAGGTAAATAATGTAATAACTACATAGGGGAAAAATTTCTTTTCTATTTGCCGATAAAACTTGTCTACATAAGAAAATATTTACCAAACTTAAGCGAAGCTCCAACAAAAGCTTACGACCACATATTGAACACAACGAAACGTGCATCTCTTTACAGCTTACCTACTAACATTATTGATGACTAAAACATCCCTCCCAACCCCTCACGCCCTCGCGTACCCGAAATACGAAGTGGGGTCAAATGCTACCTTCATACTGTAACAAATCTCAACTAACATACAGATGAATACAATCAAAAATCAACTTTAGTATAATAGAATAGAATTGAAAATCGTAATTATGTTTCTGTGATATAAGATGTTTGATTATAATGTTGTAGGTGGGAGACCGTTAACTCCCCAGGTGGTTAAGCCATTTTACCACGTTAGCCTGTGACGGTCGCTTGTAATTTTGGGGCCTAATGCGACTATTCCTATTTCAAGTTACCCAAGAGGCTTAAGATGTGCCTGTCGGGGTAGATAACGCTGTACAGGTCCCTAACGACTATAGTTGTATATATGTACATTTTATATCTACACATAATGTAAGCTTTTGTAGGCCACGCTGTTTTCTGTCAGAGATTTTAGTTCTGATTGATTATTGTTTTTCAAAGATTAAACTATGTTTACTGTTGGTCTTTTTTTGTTAGTTTTGTAGTATATATATTATATATTATTATTACATGTTTACATAATACTTTTAATAGGTCAGATTTATTTTACCTGCGATTGCCATTATGGTTTTATATTGAACGCAAATACCGTTTTGTAACATATTATTTACGCAGCGATTTAATTAACAAAGAAACCTATTTTTCAAAGTAATAAAATTACAGTATGTCCCATTAAATCAGGTACGACTTAAAATACTACTGTTAAAACGAAGTTGGTAAATAAAGGTGGATACACACTGCGTTGAGCGGAGACCCGTTCGGAATACAAATGGATGCAGTAAGTTTGCGTTGCTTAATTAATTGCGTTCGTTGCGTTGCTGGTTTTATCGCAGCGAATTGGGCCTATAATATTGGAGTGACTATACATATACATATACCAACCAGTTATATAAAAGTTTTAGCACTACATTAAATAAAGTATTTTAAGACTAATTACATATGTCAAAATATAAAATCCAACGTAACACGTTTAGAGAAAATAGAGAATGTATTATGAATTTTATTCACATTTTTAAGCTTCAACAAACTCGCAAATCACATAACGAACACAATCTACAAAATAAAGAATAACTAGACATAAATTACAAAAATCTGCATGAATTCTAGACCAAAGAATTTTTAAAAAGAACAGAAATATTTGTTCAAATTAAATACGTTACAATTTTCTGAATTAGGTATACTTAAAGTAGTCTAATTAACTTATTAGCGAAATCAGTTTTTCCAACATGAATCTTTTCATGCACACCAACAGCAAACATACTACTGACGTTCATTACGAGCGAAAAATAAATGGGAAACATTTCACTAGAATCAAACAGCGGCACACACCTGAAACCGCCAACAAAAACCAAAAATTAAACAACGTTCTTTGTTGGCGAAAACGCTAAATTGAGGAAATTTCCATCCATTCTCCAGCCAGCCGTCATCCGCGCCTAAACCCCGCTTCAATTTCAATAGCGGCCCCCACACACTCCCTACACCCTTTAGGACGCACCCCGGACTCTCCGTCCCTTTCCAGCGGCCGCTTATCTCGGGGGTGGAAGCGGGTGGGGTTGCCAGGGCCGGTCCGAACTTAGACATATATTATTGTATTATACGAGCGTAGGTGGCGCGGGGGAAGATTGATGCCACAGCCTCGGTACGGGGGTAGTTTTCGGCGGCCGAAGTCGACGTAACAAAATTCCCGGTGACGTGGCCGTGTGCGTTACACCTCATATTTCACGTCGGGAAAATTACGATGCGGAATTAATTTTCCAAGTTTTCTATAAAGAATTTTTCTTGATGTGGCCCGTATGGGTGCAGGTGAGGTTTCCGACAAAATTAAAGCTCTGTAAGGTTTCAAAGCAATCCTGCTTTTATCTTTTCAAATTAGTTTTGCGGCTTTCCGGCTTTGGAAATTTCAAATTGATTTAAATATATTGCGTATTTCAAGAAGCTGATATAACATTTTGATACATAAGTATTCACGATTAAGAAATTATATACTAAAAATAAGAAATTACTATAAACTGAACATAAAAACAACTTTAACTTAAAAGACATATAAAAAGGTGTATTCAAAGGCCCTTGAACTCATTTACTAATTTGTTTCGGGATTTGCTTTTAGAACAAAGATTTAGACGACAAAAAGTTATAAAGCTGTTTGTAAATAAAATGTATTAATAGAGCTTCGGTGTTAACTGAACTTAAAAAGTTCGCGGGCAGCTATCGCGGCGAACTTTTAAAAATAAAATAAAAAGAGCAAATAATTGTAAGTTCAAAGTCGGGGAGTTCCATTGTGCTAATTACGAGCGCGGGCAGACGGCGCGCTTTCGCTCTCGCCGCCGCCGCCGACGCCGACGCTCGTTTTAATTATTTTTTTAGCGTCTCGGCGTCTGGCGGGATGCTGGGAAAAATCCAACATTGGCATGATAAGGACATTCCTTACAGGTCCTTACCGGTATTCGAAGTTTAACCTGTATTTATACGTTTGATATGACCAAGAAAAAAATATCCTTGGTACTCGTAGCAGCCATTTGCGTTAACGTGTTATTGGAAGTATCAATAAAATTTTCTGTTGCATAAACTAATTTTACCTATAACTACATAGGTTAAGTCACAGACTTAATTAATCGTGAATAAAATTAATAATCTATCAAAACAAGTAAGAAATAATTCACCTGTTTATATTGCAAACTCAACAATAACTACAATGTAAACCTTCTATTCCACAAAATATTTTACTATTTAATGACGGGAACGTCCATATTACGCCAACGCAGACTGTTAGCAAAGTTCGCGCTCCGCTCAATCTTTGATACTTTCTTCGTGCATTTTTTTAGCTCTTCTTATTAATGAAAAGTAGGTTACTAACTTGCTTCGCTTTAAGAATGAAAGTTACGGCCACGTTGCCGTAGGTCGATGAACTGCCGGCTGTCTCTTGTTTTTGTTGACATCCTCACTCCGGGTATTTTTGGACTGGAGTTTGTTTACAAAATAATCTATTAGGCTTTTATTGAAGGTAAATTACTTTGTGTTTCAAATGCTTTGACACATAATGGAACACTTTTTTGCCCTTTTTTCAAAGAGAAAGATCAATATTGAATAAAAATATATAAATGCATTGACTTGTAATTTAAAAAACATAACATTGTTTATAAGTTCATCTTTTTACTTTACAATAAATTATTAATTACTTACTTAAGTTTGCTTAACGCACATAAAAGTGACGTTATAATGTTAGAAAACCACTAAGTATTATAACGTCATTAATTATCTATTAAAAATAATCCTTTTATGACATGTCACAACGCAGCGCGGTGAGAGGCCCAAGGATTACCTGGGATAAGACCCGTAAAAAACGCAGCACAAACACGCACAATAATCGACCCTACATCGATTACAAGTTTTTATGGCATATAAAAAAAAACTTCGTAACATTTGAATGTGATTTGCTTTCTACTTATCCTCATTAGTAAATGTTTATTTTATGCAAATATTTAATTAAAAAATACTAACTTTATAGACGTGTTTTGAGATTTTCTAAAGTAAGGGATAAATGTGACGTAATTAGGTTCTATGTTATGTTGAAAATTAAATAAGCAAACTTGAAAACAATAGCCAAATTCTAACAACATAATACAATTATGTTATTCCAAATAGTTTCTGTTTAAGCTGTCCCACAGAAAAAAGAGATGCGAATAAAGAATCATGTTTGGCATTTTTTATTAATAACATATGACAATTCAATTGGGTTATTAACATTGATTTATGCACTTTACTAGCTTTCGCCCGCGACTCCATCTTCGTGGAATTAAAAAAACAAAAGTGAGTAGACTATGTGTCTGCCAGACTATGCTTTATATCTATGCCAAATGTCATCGAGATCCGTTCAGCCGTTTAGGCCACAAACATCTATCCATCCGTCTAAACTTTCGCATTAATGATACTAGTAAAATTAGAATCTTGAAAGAAATACGAATAAAACTAAAACACAATTTTGTAATACTGTAATAAGATATACCATATTCAATTTCAGACGTTGGCCGTTAACCCACAAACATTGGCCTGTGAATTTCAATCCACAGGAAGTACTTGCACAGTTGTCCGCACAGCCTCCGGCGACGTGTCGATTAAATCTTCCTGAGAATGCATAAAAATCATCTCATACAAGTCTCCAATACATCTGAGCTCGGATTACTCGCACCCTTAAAAAAACGCTTCGGGTCACCCTTTCTCTACCTGAGGGTGACATTTTTTTATTCACACTTCCGTCAATATGCAAAAAGGACTTTGTTATTTTCTTTGATAGCGTATCGGAAATAATAATTATATGCATAATAGAACGGATTAAGGGTTACCAGGTCTATGTTCGTGACACATTTTTTCTCTGTTCCTGTCACCTTGCAGTCAGATGTTTTTGACCTTTTTTAACGGCTGCTACTCTATAGATTTTTGTTCAGATTTAATAATATACATTTATATCGCAAGCTGCGGCCAATCGAAGCATTTGCATTGGTTTTTTATTAATATATTTTGATTTATGCGCATTTTAATAGTAACGGTTAACCCTCGAAATCCGTAGGTGTAGATGTGGCACGTTGCGAATTTCAAACAATAAAACACTTGAAGGAATTTCGTTCTAAAACGTGGTCTACAATGCAATCGGTCCGAGATCTCTGCGAGCGGCCTCTTGACTTCAATCAAATGATTACTGCCCCTCGGTCCACGGTCTACACCCTCGGTGCTTCAAATATTCAAAATGGCCGATCAGTTCACGCTACTCAACATTAAGATTATTTCTTCAAGATACTTTTAATCGATTTTTCGTAAATATCCAAGGGAAATAAATTTAACAGCACTAAACTGAGAAATGGCAAAGAATATAAAAATCGTGATAACTTTGCATTTGTGACTTCTGTCGACTCTGTTTGAGAATCTAACTATTAATCTACTCTAATAATATTTAATTGTAATAATACTATCATTACCAATATTATAAATGCGAAAGTTTAGATGGATGGATGTTTGTTTGAGTTTGTAGTCTGACGGCAAACGGATCTGGATGAAATTTGGCACAGATGTAGAGCATAGTCTGGAGGAAAACATTGGCACACTTTTGTTTTTTTTTTTTAATTTAACAACGACGAAGTCGCGAGCGAAAGCTTGTTTGACAAATCTGACTATCGCATCATTGTTCGATTAAAATGAAACTTAACTGTTTACTTGGGTTCGTATAGATTTAAAATACTACTCAACGATTGTAAACATAATATTCTAATCAATGGTAATAAATATTATTGATAAAATAATAATAGTAATGGAACAACGAAATATCCGACAAAACATTACACCCTAGACACACCGCACATCCCTTATAACAATAGGATGCAGATTCTGAATATCTAAAGATAAATAATACATTTTGATTTATAATGCAAGTGAATAAAAAAAAACTCTTCATTTATCGAGACTGCATAAATAGACCCTATTATTGGGTATCGCGAAGTGCAAAATATGGGTGTAGCGTTTTTATCTATGCAGTATGAATACGTGTCAGTGAACGGGTTAACTTACGAGGGACCCGTTTTTTTTATTACGACACATTCAAAATAGTTCACAAAATATTTTACGGACGCATTGAACGGTGATTTGATTTATTCGAGTGACATGCAGATGTAAGAGTCCTCGTTAGATTTATTTGACTTCTGGTGTTTTTGCATTGATATCGCGTTACGCATGATCGGACATGTCCATTGCCGGTTAGCGTACCTTATGTATCGGTTCGTTAGGGTGATTTGGAATTGATCCCGTCATAAATAAGATAGACAGCCCGCATGCATTTTAATATTGATAAAAAGTAATGCTTGTGTTATTCAAATCTATATGGGTACATACTAATTCCATGTGAAGCAATGAAATATTACTAAAACAGTCTTGCTGTTTAAATTTCAAAATTAAACTTCAAAACCAAAAAAATCAGAAACCTCAAGAAATATTGCATTTTCAAGCAGTCTAACTATCATCTTTGCGTTTTTATTTTAAACAACATATGAAGTAATCCTATAAAATAACGCGTATAACTACAACTCTAACATTTGCTAACTGATTTATCAAAAAAATTTCAATGTCAAAAAAATGTGTCAATAAAAAAGATTTAACTACGCAAATCCTTATCTAAATCCTGATAAAGCTTAATCTACATAATAAAAAGAAGCGTCCGGAAACACAAATACAGTGATAATAGTACAATAGCCGGAGAGACCGCGCCGCGCCTCGCAAGGGTTCCCTTTGTCTGAACTTACTGCTCCAAATTAATGAGCGACTGCAAAAAATATGCCACAATCACGAAATAGGATCTCTTTACTGCATCTCAAACTGTTGCAGGTAAATCTACGAGTATTTTAATAACAGATGCACAAGTTATATTATTAAGATTACTGTTAGTTATCCACTGAGATTATATATTTATAGATTTAAGAAGTAATCGACGTTGCTTCACACATTTGTCACATCAGGAAAAAATTACGGTAGGATAAACAATCATATTTGGAGTTCTTAATTCGTATTAACAATTAGATATGTGTAGATAATTTCAATTGGTCCAAATATTAATTTACCTGACCACAACGGATTGCTAAAAAAAAAATCAAATTTATTTTTCCTGGGCAATTATATTAAAAAATCAAATAAAATGTTGAGAACCACTGGCAATTGTTCGCTACCTACTAATCTAATTTCCATGCGCTTACGCCGAGGTAGCGATGGGGTTAGAGTTTTTATTCATAGTTTCAATGCGAGCTGATGCATTTATTAACTTCGAGTTCGGTTCGTAGATTAGTATGTTTCAGATGTTTGATTTGTACAGTCGTTTAATTCAGTACGCGTGTAATAAAATTAAAAACAGTGAAATTAGTGCAACAAGTGAGTATTGTGCCAATGGACTATACAAGATTATCAGCGTGGATTTCCACTGTCAAAACACTTGTACAACATAGTGTCATTTCAGTTTGAAAAAGAAGAACGGACGTCTCGGCTACTTTTAGTTTATTATTGACCCTAACAAATAGATAACATTGAATACTAAATGTGACACTAAACGTGGTCTACAGTAGAATGGTATTTCATAACTCAGCCAACTTTATCTAGTATATCGTAAACTATTCAAGTTCAAAAAATTAATATCCAATGTTAATTCCAAACGGATTCATCACAAAATGTATTGATCTGTATCTTTCCTAGAATGTCAAGTGTATTTCGATGTCATATGTGCAATATTTAAATCTTTAATTTTGCAACGAAATTCTTTCACTTTATTTAAAATTTAACTTGAATAAAGTCACGTAAATTGATTTCGTTAAATAAAAGCGCTAACGTGCAGAAACCTTTCGATTGATTATGTTTACAGTTTCGTTAAATTATACATATTTTAATTCGTGTTTCACAAAATATTACAGTAGATAAATGTAAAATGAGTCTGTTCAGAATTATCATCAAAACGGATTCAAAGTATTTGAAAATCTATTTGTTTAAATATGTACAGAAAGATATATCTATGCACCTCCGTTGACAAGTTGCATCGGAACTTAATAGTCGTACGCACACAAAGGCTGTGGCGAAGTGTCTCGGTCGCAATATTTATGTATAGTGAACGTAACTAAAAGCTTAGGATGCCATTTCACCGGCCCACTTAAATCCAAGCCCATTTTGAAACGATCTTAAAAAGCATAAAGTATGTCGTACTAAAATTGTCTTAACCTTCTAACATCATATATGTAATTTTCATTTAAATGTTTACCGATTGATGACGTACTTTTTAAAATTCGTCGAGGTAATTATGGTAGGAGAGGTCAAATTGAATTTATACTAGCTTTTGCCAGCGATTTCTTCCGAGCGGAGTTTCAAATTAAATTAAATAGCCTATGCATTCTTCAATACGAAATTACTCTATCAAGATCCGTATAATCGTTTTGGACATCATAAAAACATCTATTTATCCAAACTATCCCGTCTTTAACTTGCATTTAGTAAGATAATAAAACTATAATCTACAGTTACTTATGTAGATGTTCCAATTAATCTGTTATTTTTAGTCTAATTCTACTCCACAGCTTCGAAGAAATTTCCGAACGTATTACAAACAAGTGGGTCCCAAGATGACGTTCCGAAATATCCAATAACCATAGTTTTAGGGGCAGAGCACGGTATAGGAAATCGATCACAGCCTCCCTCAGCTACCCTCTTGACGGATTACGACGCCGTGATGGAGTAAAAAGAAAACATTAAACTCGCCAGACCTCGGGGGATAACGAAAAGTTGTTTTTTTTTAAATCATAGGAAAAGCAACGGAGTAGAAGTCGTAAAAATTACAATGAAATTTTAATTTTTACACAAAACAATATAGAAGTGACAACCTGATTTATAAAGCTAAATATTTACCAAAAGTATAAACTAAACGTCTTTTTAATGCTTTAATTTAAATTCCGTCTTTGGGCAAATTAAAAAAACTGTTTTGGAAAAAAAATCAACTTAATTTAAAATATAAATAAACAAAATACAATTCAGTTAAATGATGTTACTCAACATAAATCCAAGGAAACATTCCAATGTCCAACATACTTTACATACAAATGTTTGCAACAGTATATAACCCGAAAGTGGGGGAGTCGCCCCAGGAGATACAGAGTGATTTACCGGGGGCCTTCGAGACCCTTATCGGGGGCCGTTATGACCATGTGAGGGTGAATAGTAGAGGGTTTGGGGCTACCTCCGGGGGGAGGGTAATGGAGGTGACGCGTTTGAAGTTTTCTCTCGAGCACTTCGAAGGGACATAATATGTTATTATTTTAGAGTGGATACGCGAACACTCTGCTTTCTTGTTTTTATTTTTGATATTTCGTTTCAGAAACGTGTACGGTTTATGTATTTTACTTAAACTAAAATCAAAACTAAAAAGGTTAGAAAAAAATAGTTTTTCTATCATAAAATGTAATGTTGATATTACACTAGCTTCCGTCCGCGTGGTATTAATAAAAACAAAAGCAAGTAGCCTATGTGTTCTTCCAGACTATCCTCTACATCTATGCCAAATTTCATCCAGATCCGTTAAGCCTTTTAGGCTACAAACTCTTACAAACATCCATCCATCCATCTAAACTTTCGCATTTATAATATTAGTAAGATTAAAAACTTATTATTATTTTTACGCAGGTAATACGATGATAAAAAAACATCTGCCTTTATTTAATAACATGAATAATAAATCATAGGTATTTTTGTAAAAATACTTGTAAAGCAATAAAGGAAAGCAACACAAAACAAAACGCAAAATATTTTAATATAGCCCAGAGATGGCGGACATGTTATGCAAACCATCGGTCCCTGCAATAAAATTATATACGCCTACCAAATAAAGCGTCGCGACGTCCCCTCGCCGCTGGCGCTGCATGCAAAATTTAATTTTACAATCCGAGTCGTTCCAATATAGGTAATATTCGAAATTTATGTTCCATGCTAGCATTTCAATGCCGTCCCTATCTATAAATCTGTAGCTTTCCCTGATAGCTTTTATTGTTAGAAAAATAAGAAAGCAATTTTAATATCTATTTTACAACAAGACAGTAGTTGTGACAGGAAAATGTCTTGCATGGTATACCTGGGCAGAGTCCGTTCCATAAATCATAGAGTAATTAAAAACAGTAAAAAAAGTGGTAACATTGTCATAAAATAAAACTAACCTCAAAATTTCTAATGTTAACGGTTTTTTCACAGATTCTTAGAACGTAACAATAAATCAAAAACGCATCAGACAATAATTAACACAATTACGATGTCGGGGAAGAAAACACCGCGTTAAAGTCGTGTTAAAAGCCAAAGTAATACAATTTTCCCGCCTTTTTCTCCCCCGTCTAATTACGCGCCATTTTATTAATAAAGAACGTCGTTACAATTAGGGCGGTAACAGTTAATAAACTTTAAATATTCCCGCGCCTTTTTTAAATAAACATTTTATCTATGATACTATAATTTATGCTAAAATCTACACAAACATTATTGTGACAATTTTATTAGTTTATTTTGTTCTTATTATTTATAGCCGTTGTTTTCGATTATTATTTTTTTCTAAACTACTATTTCTATGTAATTGTGCGCGACTAGGATGACCAGATGTCTTTAAATTTTTACCTTTTGAAATAATTTAAAAAAAACAATAAACATTTATTTATTACAATTTTGAGAAAAGGTTTGAGAAACTCAGATCATTTGCAAACCAAAAGTAGTTTGTCTTTTACAAATACTTAATACAAACTTATTAGTCACTAGCTGTTACTCGCTACTTCGTCCGCGCGAAATTAAAAAATATAGTTACAGATAAACTATCATTCTAATGGTGAAAAATTCTTCAAAACCGGCCCAGTAGTTTTTATGTTAATCGAATACATACAAAAATACAAATTTTTCCTCTTTAGAATATTAGTATTAGTTATTGCAGAACAGAAACATTGAAAAAAAGTGTCCGATTCATTCAAATGCATTAAACGTACCGTATAAATTTTTCAATAATTTACTGATCATAAATTATGTCCGCGGTCTCGGATGCCCACTGATAATGTTTAACTGCAGAATGGTCGCGTGGACTTACGGGTCAACCATTCAACGAAAATATATTTGAATAAGGAATGATGTACGATTTGTTTATTGGCGGGCCCTTCCTTATTGAATGCAGCGTTGACCGGGTCGCCAGTGGTCATATAGGGCCCCTATGGGCGGACTGACCCCTCACTATATAATGTACTGGCATCGTAATATTTTCGCAGCTTGGGTCGTTCAAACCGGTTACGCGAGTGTCGGAGTTATTGGAAATTTTACGTTTAATTTGTGATTCACTGGAGACACGTGTTGCTGTTAAAAGGTCATCGATGTCCAGGGTTAATTCTTAAGGGTAAGATATTTAATTTCTTAGAAACAACATATTAAGTATTTAAACTGGTTTTAAGTATTAATCGAATATATGTTTTTAAAAAAAAAAAGAAAATAGTAGAACAAAAATGTGTTTAATCTTACTTGTTACAAATCTATACTAATATTTTAAGGAGGAATTTTATTTTTGTATGTATTCAAATAGCTTAAAAACTACTGGGCCAATTTTAAAAGTTCTTTTACCGTTAGAACGGCAATTTATCTGTGTGTAACATAGGCTATATTTTTTAATATCACGCGAGCGAAGTCGCGAGCAACAGCTAGTACTATATAAATGCGAATGAAAATTTATTACAAGATATCTCCGGAACTCAACGGGTTTAGAGATACATAGTCTGGAAGAACAAACTACTTACTTTTGGTTTTTGTATTCCGCACCGACGGAGTTGTGGCCAAAAGTTAGTCTGTATTACAAACAGAAATATCGAAAATTTATCTCATCTCTTCATGGGGCTCAAACACCAACAAACTCAACAAAAGTAATATCTCATGGAATAAAAAAAAGCGTTTTCCACCCCTCACTTTACATAACTAGTGTAAAAATAAACACAGGAGTACGGAGAGGGAAAGTTTTCCCGTTTTTCATCTCGAAGGGAGAGATACCTCAAATATCCTAAACCGGTGATAACTTTTAAATCGAATTTTGAACCTTTATCAAGTACTAGCTGTTCCCGTGCTTCATCCGCATGAGATTCTAAAAAAAATATTTTATTGTTTACATGTGTCAGATTATCAATAGCAAATGTCAAAATGACATGACATGACAAAGCTTGGCAACCTTGCTTCTTTGATGTTGGCAGCAACTTATGATCTTTTCCCACATTAAGGTTTTTATCCAAAATATTTACCTTTTAAGTTTAATGTCGTGAAAATGTATAGTCTAAAGCGTTAAGTGTAAGACTTTTTATTAAAAAAAGAATTAATCGAAAATATGTTGTAATTGCTGACATCTTAGGCAACAAAGAAGTGTGTGTTTATGCTATATTATAATAGTATAGAGTATAGATAGATTATAGGCGTTATAAAAGTACCTGCGTTACTAAAATATCGTTTATTTTGTCAATAAAAGCTTTGTTAGTTATTATCTATACTAATAATATAAAGATGAAAACTTTATTTTTTGATTGTAATGGCCTATTTATTCAAAATTTCAATTCAAAAACTACATGGCCTATTATAAAAATTCTTTCACCGTTAGAAAGGTAATTTATCTGTGAGTAGCATAGGCTATATTTTTTATTTATTTATATTTTTTTTTATTACACACGGACGGAGTTGCGGGCAAAAGCTAGTGATGTTGCTTTATTTCCTTGATCCAGTATGGTTGCTGAAATTAGTAAATCCCACAAAACCTTTATAAGTTAAAAACGGATAAATAATCTTGCAAAGTTAAAGTCTCTGATAAGAAAAGAGTTATTCAAAATTAGAGGGAAACGTTTTCGTAACTTTTAAAATTTTAGAAACAAAACAGAAATACCACTTGTATGTATAAACGAAACAATTTACAGTTACCATTTATCTTAAAATCGTATCAACTTTAAATATTAACTGCTCAATAATTCTCTAAGAAAAAAGCTTTGCAAACACTGCGTAGATACATAATATTCGGACCCCAACGCACACATTCAAACAGCATATAACCCACACATCCACCTACATACGGCGTATGTGGCCACGTGTGGGCGGGAGGGACACGTGTGCGAGCGAGACAGAGTGAGATATCAAGGTGTGTGAAAGGGAGGGCGGTTGCAGGACGAGCGATACAACAAATCAATACGAGCGGTGGTGACCGGTAGCCTGTGTCACTACCCCCCCTCTCTCCCCTAAATTCGCCACCCCCGGCCCACAGACCGCACGCCTCCTACATTGTCAACCGCCATAGAGTAAAACAGGTTGCCGAAATTGCTCTAAACCAAATTATTTTATACATAGTATATTCAAGTAGATTGTTATATGCGTTGTAATGCACGTTTATTTAATTGGGTTTTATACCATCTATTGGAATTTATGTTAACTGCACATTGTTTTAGTAATTCGTATTGTGTTTTAGTAATACGTATTGATCCATCAAGATATCTTAAAAAAGTAGTTTAGTAAGATATCTTGATGAATCAATACGTCAGTATAGTTAAGGTAAAATCAAATAGTTACTTTTTTATTTATGAAAATATATTACTATTCGTTTTATTAAAACAACAAATACCACATTAATTAAGTAATATAACATACATATAATTAATAACAAATTAAATAATCGATTAAAATAAGAAACATTTTTTTCTGCATCGTCTGATTTTTTTTAGTCTATGATAAAAATCCGCTTGACCGCGCGTATGGAAAGCGCAGCGCAACTTCGTCCGAATAAACTTGATACTTTCGAAACTTTTTAAAAAGAAACTCTCACGTAGAAAAGTTCAACCTTAAACATTTTTCTTTTAATGTTGCGTCATTGTAGAAAATAGATTTATATTATGAGTGTTGTAAAATAATTATTTTTTTTTGTAACTACACTATAAAAATAATTCTACATTAGGATACAAAAATTGCAACCTTCGAAAGTATTAAAAGTTTTATACATATTCTCATAATAAAATTGAATTTTCTAACAGTGACGGACTGTATCAGCATAACAACGTGGGTTTTCACAAACGAATTAAATTAACAAAAAAAGTCTCAATTTCACTAATAGAATAAAGAACTAAAGGTGTACCTACGAGCAGTAGACACCAATAGTAAAACTTAACGCGTTTAGAGAAAAACCGTAAAAAAGTACCCTTATAAGTAAGGGTATAAACAAAGCACAAACTATGAAATCGGCATAAACCCCAGAAAAAAGAAAAAAGCCTCATTCGTGTCCAAGACTACGGAGTTTAAGGGTGCGTTGTACTAAATAACAGTCGAGCAATTCACTACCCTAAGGAGGGCTCATACAGAGGGACGATAAACTGTTAAACCGCGGGAGGCAGCCACCCCCCACCCCTATAAACAGGGTCGTAATTTATGACACCTAGAACCCTTCCCCGGATGGACTTGGCTGTTTGGAATTTTGCGTACTTTTGTGAGGTCTGCTCGGCTGATATGTACTAAAACGTTTATATAACTTATCTACATACGCTTTATTAATATACTTTTATGAAATTATAATTTTTTGTCTTATTTTCTTTTAAAACGTAGATTAATATTCGAATGCATGAATAAATAAATGAAGGAGAAAATGTATTGAAAATCATGCGTATACCTGACAAAGATTATCTTCTATATAACAAATATCATAACTTCAACTTCTTGAATAATTTTGAAATTTCCAATAAAAGATGTTTGCATTTCCAAAACTCGTCATTTAAGTTAACTGTCATAAGATTGTTTTGTTGACTCTCTACGACTCATATATTCATTTTTAAAAATGTCAAAGTTTTTGAAGGCATCCTTAACTAGAATAAAACTTTTTCAACTTTGCAATTCACGGTAAAGCGTTTTAATAAATAAATTAATCAGGTTTTAGTAAGTTTTATTAAGACCCAAAAAAAAGTTTAAGAGATTGAAGTAACCCTTAAAACATGTTATAATGTAACATGTAATATTCTATGTTGTCGACTTAAAATTGAATCCTTCAAAGTTGAGCAACGTTTATTAAAATCCTAAACAAACAGTGAGCATCTCAGGATCGATACCAACGTCTGACCAACACAAGTACATATTTCAAATAAATATATAAAGGCTCCTATTTTACCCTTATGGCCGGCACGGTCCGCGGCCATCTTGGAATTCATCCCCCTCCCCCGCGTCCCGCCCACGCTCAATCTTACCCCAAACATGCCCCCTCGATCTAAGGGGCCTTTGAAAGGCCGAAACCTACTAATACTAATGCCCTCTATGTATGCGTGTGTTAGATGTTACACAGCTTGTTTCCTAAATTGCTTGCTCTCATTTTGCCTCATTTGTTTATGTTAATATTTCTGTTTTGTAAGGCAATCTTAGATGACCTAATGTTCTGTCTAGTTATTAGAAACAGTAGTAGATCGTTAATTACAGGGCTTGAATACGTAAGGACTTATTTTAATATAGCTGTTGCTCGCGATTTTGGTTACGTGAAATTTTAAAATATAGTCTATGTTACTCTCAGATAAATTGCCTTTCTAACGGTGAAAGTAGTTTTAAAATAGTACTGGTAGTTTTTGAGTTATTTAAATACATAATACATACAAACATTTTTAATAATAGTATAGATTTATGACTAGTTATTACTGTATAGTTGTGTATACTATCTAACGTAGTTATTGACATTTGCTTTATTGCCAACAATTGATATTTCAATATGCCACTTCATTCTTAAATCCTTTTAGTTACACGTAAAGTAAATTTTTGACTTTTTATACGTTTTATTAAGATTTCTTGTGCATGTACGTTTTTACATAGTAGGTATGTATAGTGAATATAGTAAGTTATTCATGACAGTATCTTTTAAGGGGAAATCTCCACTTTTATGTCTGCAACATATCATAAAGCCGTGCTGTAAACTCACATCGTAAAACTGCGTCGTAACAAAATTATTATAAATATTTATCTTCTTCTAAAGTTACATTATATCCTAACAATATAAAACTTGCCTATTTGGATACATATTTGTTTTATTACATTCCAAAACACCAAAAGGCATTCAAAGTAACATGAATGTAAAAAAATACTGAGGATAAAACACAGTTTCAAATGGTAATACAAATTCTACTATCTACAAAACATTGTAACTCGAAAGTAAGTTTAACTTTCCTCACTTATTCACTTTTAAATATTCATAACACCGTATCAGTGTATATAAATAAATAGCTAACGAGACATTTCTCAAAGGTAGATCCAATCAGTCACCTCAAAGAGCATTTCAAAGATAATTGGCATTGAGCTAAACACGCCTTTCCCAACACCCCAGAGCCGCAAAGCATTACCGAAATAAAAAATTCAACTCGATTTCCAAAGAAGGTTTCCATCTAAACCGATACGGTGACTAAACACAAAGCCCCAAGGTGCACGCACACAGGCGAAGCCGCGAGTAAAATCACTCGCCACTTCAATACATCATTCATTCGTCCGCTGAGAACGTTTCGACACCAATCTTCCATTTGGCAAGAAAATCGATACACGTCGTGGCCATATAAGCATTCCGGGGGAGGTAGACGGGGTGTCTTAAGGGGAGTTAAGGTTTAGTCCCGAATATTGAATTTCCCTTGGGACAAACCCGTTTCGCTTTGTCCCTTCGGTCGGGGTCGTGTGAGCCTCGATGCCCGGGCTCGCTGCCTACGCAACACATATATACTAAGTTATACATAGGTGTATGTGCGTGGAGCTCGTGCGTAAGTGTCGGATAATAACATTGCGCGGCTACCAGCCATACGTGACTCTGAGAGCGTTTGACGGGCCCCGGGCCGACGTCTCTACACCCACTAAGTTACCTACATGTACATATATATTAACACGCACCCGGTATATGACACACGGTGTACACTTCAAAGCAACTAAATTAGGTCCCTCGCACTGAAATATTACAAGTACGTGTTTCAATTTTGGCGTGCGCACGAATTTTTTAAGCCAACTATTTTTTCAATTTACTTTATAAGGATCTCGCTTTGAAATATTAAGCAGCCTAATTTTGTATTTCGGTAACGTATGAATACTCCTTTCCAATATCATTGCGAACATTTATCATGAAACAAATATTCAAATACAGTATTAAATACAATTGTCTTAATTAACTACAAACTGATTCAACTGTCTAAATAATTTTATTTTAATAAGTCTCCATATATTACTTTAGTTGCACGATGATAGACGAACGCTTTTAGCTTTACCGAAATCCCCACCTTCCCCCCGTTTTCAATCAGGCGCCAGCTTTTGTACTGCGGAACTATTGCTCAAGGTGACATACATATGGGCCGCTATCTATCCCGCCTTTTAATCCCACACGCTTGTATCGGTACGGTGAATGTGCTACGTATTCTGCCAATGGAAATCTGGACTCTTATTTTTCTATCGCTTAAATTTCAAACTCTCGCTTCTTTTTTACCGTTTAAGTAGAAATAGCCATTACAAAGAAAATTGGCAGGAAAATTGGTTAACTTAGTTGACCGTGGCTTGTGCATGTAACTTGTATTGACATCTCAAGAAGTCTTGCCAGACATCGTCAAATGTTGCTATACGAAAAAAACTTTTATGAAATAATATAAAACGTAACGTGTGTTATTATTATTGAATTTAGTTACCTAGTTTTTATAGCAAGTTTTAGAACTAATCTAATAGAATTTTTTTTTTCAGAAAAGACATCAGCCTCCCCCGTGCCTGTGCTCCGTCGCCCGAAGGACTTGTTAGAAGCATCGGTCGAGAATCACGTTCGCTTTGAAAAAATCTCCTTTGATGCCTCTCCTTGTTACAACCGGCTTCCAACTAGCGTTCTACACGTGTATTAAATCTTTAACTCTTTGTCGATACTACCCATTCGATTATAAACTCTATTTCGATCAAATAAAGTTGATTTTCGAATACAGTCTCGAGTAATAGAATAAAATAATTTCAAGTAGGCTCGCGTGGATTTTGTGCTTGGGATTTTGTAAGTGTTTTCTCTTTGCACAAAAAGTGAAATGTAGTTTTAGCGGTTATGCCTTCCGGATTTTTTTCATTTCTTTTGGGAAATATGTTCGGTTTACGCTTATAAAGCTTGCAACAGTTTTTGAACAGTTAAGTGCGTAATTCCTTTCGGTTATAGTTCAGACGAATTTTTGATGTTTTTTTCTTTAAAGCTCGTTTTCGTGAATCGATGCAATTTCGCTAACGTTTCATTTTTTAACCTATTAACTAAACACTAAAATTCAGTATTTGTTAAAAACTTTTTAAAGCCAATATTTTGTTATTATTCATTTCCCACACGCACAGCTGCGTCTCATTCTCTAATAAATTTATATTTTTTTGATATTTTATTTTGTCATTTATCAAGCAAAAATCCTCATAGCGGGCACACTTTTGATATTTGAAGCATAATGTATAATGCCGCCCTCTGATTAACATTTGACGAACTGGATATTCCACTCCGGTAGACTTTTTGAAGCCACGGCGACGGCGTGTAGATACGATGAGAGAAAATAAGAAATTGCCTCTACTTTTGTACTGGTCTATTTATGTTTCCCTCATTATTCGAATCGTTTTATTTTTATGACCGCAGATTACACCATGATTACATAATTCCAATAATTGGTGTCTGAATTAACAAAGAAAATAGGTATAGTTAATTACTAAAATCAATTCAGATTTCCTTAAATTGTAACTATACCTGTATCTTTTTTGTATTAATTTTCAGCCAGACATACGTCATTTGGAGTTTTATTTATTATCTGTACTCACTGCCCATAGACTACGAAAACAAAACATATTCGAAATTCGAAAAACAAAAGCATTGCAATGAATTTAATTCGGCCATTGTTTTTGGTCACAATCGCCTGTAAAACAATGGATTCCAGTCACATGCAGAGTTATAGACTAAACTCGGTTGGCCTTTGTCAACCCTTTCTATTAACGTACGATGCCGCATTGTTTTCTGGGGGCGCAAATTAATCTCAGTTTATTTCTTTGATCCGTGATGTTTGGAATAATGGACTCCATCTGACAGGTACAAAGTGATGGATATGTTAATAGCGGGAAATGTTTTGTGACTGGCCAGTGCGTATTGTTTTTTAAAAAGTGTGAGAAACTTCGTTAATCCGATTGCGAATTTTAATAAGAGTCATTCGGCCGAATACTGAAACGTCATTTAATTATGTTACAGAGTTAAATAATATTGCCGCGCTTAGACTCCGAATTCCTTTAAAATTTTGACGTCTATCAAATTGTAAGCGCGTTTACGAAGCGGAGTATTCATGATTTGATAGTATTTGACCGTTTGTATAGTCTTTCGTTAATCTTGAGTGAAACTTAATGTATAATTAAACAGTACTTAAGTAGTACATGATAGAGCATCAATATTCATCAATTTCGTTTCACAGGAGCGATGTAATATCCGTTTCGTATCGTCGGCCCTGTCAATTTATTTATACTCTAACATGTGGAGAATTAAGGGGAGGTAGATGGAAGGGATACCATACGATCAACGTTATATTTTATCAAAAGAAAATTACCTCGAAGGAAAATAGTTCTTATCACTTAACATTTAAATTTTAAATTCCTTTAAAATCTATCCGATTTATTTTCCTATAATCGGTAAGCAGGATACTTAAACTTTTTGTAACATTTACGAAACTTGTCATCTGCAAAACTAGCTTGTATATTTTCAGCTTAAGTGTAAAAAAATAATGTGTTCTCAAATAAGATTTAACTACTTAAAGTTAGACTTCGCGTTTATAATTTGATATCCATACTAATATTATAAAGAGGAAAGATTTGTATTTTTATATGTATTGAAATAACTCAAAAACTACTTGGTCGATTTTAAAAATTCTTTCACCTTCAGAAAGGTAATTTATCTGTGAGTAACATAGGCTATATTTTATAACGCGGGCGACAAATGTGATAAATAAAGTGAACATTTAAACATCTTTATTTTAACTATTAAAATAAAATAACCTAAATTTATTCAGTAAAATATGGAAGGAATATTTTTCATTTAAATTAAATAACAATTAAAGCAAACGAAATCCCTATGGCCTTAACGTCATGTTAATTTCACGTCCCGCAACGATATTCTATTCTCATTCACAACACTAATAAAATATAAGCCGCTGAAACTCGTAGCGAGAAGACTAATAAATGTCTTGGGTCTTGTTACTCGACGTATAAATTAACTTACAAACATGAACACGGAGCTCAATCCTTTTCCTTTATAACTGGGACATGTCAGCAACTCGCTACGGGAAACCTTCTAATTTCTATTGTTAAAAAGTTACATAAATACTTTTTAGTTTCTATTTAACATTTATTTCAGTATGTAACTGGCAGGTTAGAGTTGTGTATTTAGTTCTTTTTAATTTTATAGATTGGTAATGAACATCTATCGTTACTACTAACCTCAATAGATAGGCTATAAGCCGTAAATTTTTGTAGCATCAGGCGTTTTTAAGTCGGAATGAAACTATCCATTTGTATAGATCAGTGATATCTATGTATACTACTGCTACCATTTGCTACGCTACTCTACGATACTGCTACGCTTGAACATTAGTTCATTTCAACAAAATTGTAAAATATTGTAAAATCATGTATGAAAAAACAATTATATAATTATTTTCAATGAAATCATGACTAATGGCCGGTTTCCCACCTATTAATAACTATGCGTTTGTGTTTAAGGTTTGAAAACTACGTAACTTGAGCTTTACTCCGTTGAAACTTACTTAACACTAATGAATCATTAGGTAATCATAAAATAAATGGAAACTTCATCAACCCAGCATAAATTAATGAAATAGTTAAATGAATACTGGTTTTTATTGATATTTCTTTATTAATATTATTATTGAAGGAATGTCGTAGATCGTTGAAGAAAAAAATATTTTTCGTACTAAAATTTTGTTTCAGATGTCATCGACCCTGCAATAAGGTATATAAAGTTTTAGGTTATTTTATTAAACATATAATTGTAAAGGTACAATAAACTATTGATGTATAACAGTTTCCATTTCTAAAGCATTAGAGGTGTTCTTAAACATTAGTAACAAAACCCAATCAGTATTAAACTCGTTAGACTTATTGCTAACATTTATAACAGTTTTCAAAGCAAATTCCCAGCGAACTATAAAATAAGATCGCTGTGTTATTTAGCGAAATACCTCTCCCGCAAACCAATTGACACGAAACGCTCATTTACTCGCAGACTAATTTATCCCGTCTAATTCAACCCTTAACAAGACGCTGTCCGTAGCTTTAAAGGTATATAGAGTACATAGTTGGTATATGTATATATTCAGTTAAGCCTTCCGAAAGTAGATCTCGGCATACATTGGAGGAGAGACACGCACACATGCAGAGTAAAGCCGCAAGGCACGTAACATAAGGAGCTTTGAAATTAATTTAGCTCGGAACTAGCTGGCAAATGGATAGACGTGAGCTCCGCGGGGGAGGCTGGGTGGTGCCCCCTAGCGGGCGGCCGCCTTACGAGGCCGTGTGTCGGGTAAATTCGGCGTTTAGACGAACCTTTGTGGTAAGACCGGTTGCGCTCGCGAGTAATTGTGTTGCCTCATGTTGAACGATTATATTAACTAACATTTGGTATTTAAATACATTCAACTTTTGCAACATTTCATTATAAAGAAAGCTTTCTGGCAGAGATTTCAATAAGGAAACTACAATCTAGAAAGTTCTTCATATAAAAAAGTAAGAAACGCTTTTTTAAAGCGATTTTGATTGATGTTTTGCAGTCGACACTTTGTTCTCAAGTGTCCAAGGTAAGGTGTTGAAGATTTTTACAAACTCCACCAGTGAACCTCTACAGACAGACAGATGAAGTAGATTCTATAGGTAACAAAAAGTCGCGTTAGAATAGGGATATCAATGTCATTATTCTCCGCATAATTGAACTGTGATATGACATAAAAAGTCATGCAATATCCGTTTGGATACGCCAAAGGCCCAACAATATCCGACGGCCCCCAACACATGTGCGATTGTACACCCACCTTTATACCCTGGCCGATCGACGGATAACGGATAACAATATCCGGAACATGTCTCCTTCTATACGATAAATAACTTTAATAAAAATATTTTATGATAGTATTTATGTGCCCATTACTAGACAGAACAGTGAAGATAAATACAACATAATGATGACAACTAAAGCTTGCTAAATCACTATGATGAAGACAGTTGACAAAGCAGAACTTAGTTAATACATAGTGTTAGTTAATAATAAGTCTATATGTAGTTAAAACAATATAAAACTATAATTGTTGATTAAATATTCCATCATCAAGTTATAGTGAATGCATCAACTTGTCTGTCGAAGTACTTTTGTCGTCATTCGGTACCATTGAAGTTAATTTACTGGATTAAGGGTGTAAGAAGATTTTCTATTATAAATATATTAATACTTACATCGTCACACCTGCTATCCGTACAAGTAATTAGAGCAGCGTAACCAACATAGGTATATATCTCGTACATAATGTAATTATGCTCTCTCGTACATACCTTCTGAAATACCCGAACAATTTGGAACTAGATGCGAAGGTGGTAACCGCAGCAGACGTCGGCCATCTTGCCGTCGCTATGGCGACACGCCGCGAATTGTCTACTCACCACCTGAATTGTAACTTTGTTGCCTTGTTTACGAGTGTAACTTGCGCACAAACTTACCGAAACACAACTAAAAGGATATATTTACCACCTACAGTCCAATCTTAGTAACTCCACGAAACTTTAAACTGTTTAATTTTGTCGAAAGTTTGTAGTGGAAATGATGTGATAGTTAATTTCCATTTAAGGCTTTATTGTCATATGTTTATCAATTTTCAAGTGAAGAATTTTAAATAATAAACTATCATGTTGTATTTTATTTATATTTAATAATCACAATATATTTTTCCAAGAAACTATTTACCTCTAAATTGTTCTGCACGTGAGGAGTTGCCTCTACAAAGCGAGCCACGAATTCCACTCGCAGAGGGTCTAAGGGGTTCTTGGGGTCTAAGGTGTAAGGTATGGCGAGGGTCATCGCACCCTCAGCACTAGCACCGCATACATAACAATTCGGTGGAGTATTTCAATATAAACGCCGGTCCGCCATTAGCGGGCGAGCGCGGGCGGGACGCTCGAGATATGAGGACTACACTACCCTCACGGCTAAGTGACTCACAACTATGGAGACAGATTCAATATTTTATTTTTATCTTGATTATTTTCTAAACTCCATGCTGATATTAATAAAAAAATCTATATAAGAAGCATTTATTACACCTCTGTAGTTCACACCACATAGTAAGTTTCAATAGCTTTTTTGCGCTTCTCCGGTTTTCAATAAGACACAAGTTTCTAAACAGGATTCTCGTTATGGTGGTCATTTTTATAATTTAATACATTGAGCATTGTAGCAAAAGCCATCTCCATACTAGTACACGTCAGAGGACAGACAGACTAGTCGTGAAGCACTCTTCATTTCAAATGCCTGTCCACGCGCCGCCCCGCTCCCTTCACCCCGCGCCGCACCCTCGCATGTACACGACATGCATCCTAGAAATTACACCGAGGAATACTGCCTTTGGATATGGTTCATTATCGACGTAAGACAAATGACAACAAACTCAGTAATAACCTACGTAGTATAGCCAAAGCTTGATCATGTAAATAAATGTGCTAATCAGTTTTCCTCTCTTTTACGAAGGACAAACAGTTGACGTGGCTGTGTGGAGGGTCAAGACTTACCTTGGGTCGGCAGTAGAAAAAGAAAGCAATTATCTCTAAAGACATTTTCCTTTTTAAAGCTTAAGGCCAGTATGGAATAAACTGTATATTTTATAATTATAAATGATTTTCGATCAATCAACCGAATGTATCATTTACATCTAGGTCGTAGGTACGATAAATGAAAAATACCATATCTATTGCTTCTTGCATCGTTTACCGCATGCCCTTCGCTCCTTGGCAAGTGATGAAAGGACGTGTGATGCGTACCCCCTATTGTGGTTTGTATCTTGGCAACCGGGCTGAGAGCTAAGGGCTACAGGGAGCTTGGAGGCAGAGACGGGGAGGGTCCACCATTACCGCTCGCCCACCTGACGATGTGAAATAGTGTACATATTGGAACAGATGGAAAGCTTTCTAAACACTATCCACCACTCTATCTATTGGTATGACTATTGAAAGACAGTCTTATAATATTAATTGTACGTACTTTAGTCCGGCAACAACTACACAAATAGAAAGAAGCTTATAATTTTATAGAATTCAAAATGTAGAATACAAAACACAATATACAAAAATCCAAGCACTCGTTCTTCTTTACAATTGTTTAGATTGAAAATATTATTAGGACACTCTGTGTTACGCTAAATAAAAGGACATCTACTGCTAAAGGTAGGCTTCTTTGCCCTTTGATTGATACCAACATCTGTGTTTCAGCTGTCATCCAGTGGACTCCTGCCACCTTGTAATCTTTACTAATCTCTATTTGTGTATACTAAGGAAACTAACATAAATTTAAATCCACGTCACTGGCTATCACTTTCATCGATGTAATTACGTGAATGTTTCTCACTCAGAAACCAATCACATCTAAGCGGGGCACTGAGAGATCGACTATCCGAGATTGAATTGAATCCGCGTAATATATCAAAGGTAATCCGTTTAAGTTTAAGGGGCACTATATATCATGCGACGGTACATAGCCCACCCTGCTGTTTGGTCGCCTAAGCAGGGTGGCTCTTGCGGGCTTAGTCGGATGCTGGATGGTACAAGATAGCGACTGAAAGTACTTCATCATAAGATCATACTATCAGAACAAAACGTGTGTTGCTGTGTAAATAACGATATATTTTAAGCCGATATAGTCTTGTAACAGAATATTCTTATTAAGATGTCTAATACTGTTTTTTAGCTTATCGTTAAAACTAAATACACAAATTAACTCACACCATAAGCCAAATTAAACGTGTGATGGCTTTTAAATGCGAACGATGTTATAGTACGATTAGGAAGATACCCTAAATGTTTTCAGAAAATACCCACAAATCGCTAACGCTTGTAACTTGTCCCGTTGTTTTTACTCAACTAAGCAGTGGGAGGGGTTGAGGGGAGCGCGGGGGAGGCGGGCTACATTTTCCTGTTTGAAGGCACACGTCGCAAAGGGAAATCCTATACAGGACAGAGCTCTAAAATTGCCCGCTTGTGATAGAGGTACGCAGATATCTGCCTATCGTACCGTATGCAAATAAATTTTAGTACATTAAGATAATTATTTGTACTAGAATGCCGACCTTATCTTTTAACAGAGGAGGAAGTCGTTTTTAATTTCCAAACAACAATGTTTTATGATTGACTGTAAACGAAATCAAATATAAAAGAGATATTGTATCTATAACGTCAGTTGTTACTCTATGTACCTATTTATTTTTTAAAACAAAAATTTCAAAAACAGAAATATTCCATTTGATACCATGTTCAGTACCAGGAGTATTTACTTCAATGTCGTAAATAATTTAGCACTGCTATTGTTTCCTTGCAGACTCGACATTAATTTTTGATTCAGTTTTTATCAAGTATAATATTCTGCAGACCTTACTTGCAAGAGATCTCGCGGCCACACGTCCCCCATCTATAGTAACGGTTACCCTCTGATTGCGAATGCGGTGTTTACCTTTACTTTTAACCTCACGAAGGAGCCTTTCACTGTACCACGCTCTCAGTTCAAAGATGAGATTCTACGATCTTGATTACTTGAGAGTGCGCTACGGATTAAAATGCAACGACATATGTACATATTATATACGAAACAGTGCTTCAGATGGGTTGAAGAGTGATGTTTTAAAAGTCAAGATAAAACACATCGTTTAAGACTTAGCGAGCGTTCGCACGGACGCGAAAACGCTAGGCGGTGACTATGTGTCAAAATAGAACGTATGGGATTGTATGAAGCTGTTCATACGG
>NW_013525224.1:2288807-2317448 GCF_000836215.1 Papilio polytes
TACGAACACCTATCTCGTGGGCGTAAAAAGTCTGCTGACCTTGAACTTTACCGCGGCGTACAAAGTCTGCCCGTGCGAACGCACGCTTATGTTGATTTTTGTTTGAATTAAACAACGTAGATATTAAATAATCTAGATGATGTAACTATTCAATCTTGAGAGAAAAATGCTTTTAATTATTGTTATATAATAATTAGCATTGAAACATTTAAAACACTACACCTACATAATGAAATAATGAGCAGAACTTACTCTACACGTCTACGAACTCAGGTTTTTAATTCAAAAAGTGTTTTTAAAATCAATATTGAATTACATTTTGTTTTAAATAAATTTAATCCTCGTGTATTGAACTTATTATAAACATATTAGAAGACACACTAAAGTACAAAAGTTACAATGATTCAAAAATTAAGAGACCACCAACAATACCCGCGTCCCATCAACGTCAAACAAACCGAACATCTTTTGTCAGAGCTCTGGGAAAAAATCACCCAAACTGCCGACCTGGTAACCCTTTACTTTTTTTTCTATAGAACTCATTTGAAAATCTCGATTCATCCCCCAAGCGATGCACCTTGTTGCAAATTAAGTATTCAAGTCAAAAAAAATGTGACCCCAAAGAATCGTGGGTAAAAAAATTATCTTTCATTATTATAATGCTTACATATTGAAATGAGACACCGGGTCCGCATATAAAATTGGTCTTTTTATGCACAGTGAAAGGGTTCGACACGTCGGGATGGGTGCATTCAGTTTTTTTTTTTATATTTCCGATGCAGAACATTTTTTAACGCTTTCGCTACTGTTCGCAACGTGCCTTTATTTCCGTGTTGCTTGATTTAGGAATTACTCAAACATGAAACATATTTCAAAACGTTCAGTCTTTATATTTTTAAGTAAGATTCAAAAGATGCTTACGCAATTAACATTGTGAAGATTGGTTAAAGTAATTGTTCGATTGCTGTTAAAAATCAAGCAGATACAAGGAGGTATTGTTACAGGGTAAAAATGTGGATTCGATTAAAGTGTCTTTCCATTTTAAAATTCCTATAAAAGAAACAATTTAATTTATGTTCATTATTGAATGGTGAATATCAATTTTAATTACGTATCACGCATTAAAATCTGGAAATCTCGTCATTGTGCGGGAACACAATGCACAGACAGAAGTATGAGAGATATGATCAACAATTTCACACTCCACACCTCGGGTGCGTTTTTTCAATTCGTCAGAAGTGCTTTATTTGCTACGATAATATCGCCCCCGATTCCACGATACCATAGTTGAGAGACCATTGACTTTACTACGGGCCTTTTTAAAATAAGTAGCTTTTGTATCTAGGCGTCTGTATTAATTACTTTTCGATATATTTGAGTCTGGCTATGATTAAAAAATCTTGTACACTGTCATTTATTAATGTTGAATAGGCTTCGTAGTTGTTGCAATGTCCTTCATAATAAGTTAATTTAAAAACTAGCATTCCGCCGCGACTTCGTCAGAGTTTAATTTTTTTAATTCCTTATAAAAAACAAAAGAAAGTAGCTTATGTGTTCTTCCAGACTATGCTCTACATCTATGCCACATTCCATCCAGACCTGTTCAGCCGTTTAGACTATAAACTCTAACAAACATCCATCCATCTAAACTTTCGCATTTATTATATAAGTAAGGAAGAAGTAAGATTTTTAGACAGAATTATTATAAATTTTATTAAAAGAACTTTATAATAACATCACCCGGGTCTTTATTCATTTGTTTTGGCCGTAAAACTTACTTTAATAAGTCTGCAGTCAAATCTTCTTCTAACGAAATAATCTATTTGTAAGTTTAATATCCTTTATTTGTTAATAACTAATCACGACTCGTTAACAAACACACTGAGCAGTAACAAATAACCGCGTACAATTATAAAATCAAACGAAACGTGCAAAAACACATAAATCTCGGTGTACGGGGCATGTTGTCCAAACTTCGGTAGAACCGTCACTCCCCCGGAATCGACGGGACACGCTCCTATTTACCAGTAACCCTAACTGACCCTTAACCCTGCCTACCTAAATATGACCTTTAGGCCTAGCCCTCGGACATTGTGTAGAGAATTAATCGGCTGGTAGCCCTTTGTAGTGGACACTGCCCATCCTTTATACGCGACCGTTCCTTATTGTGCTTGAATTAAAAGTATTTTAAGTGTCCCCTATGGTAAAGGAAACCGGTTTGCAATTTTTTTTGCCATTCTGAACGGTCCAGCGGTTGTTATGTGCAAGTTATTGGTTAGAAATAGTGAAAGTTTATATAAAATCTAATTTATAAATATTCTAATTACTGTCCATGATTACAAAATAAAAAATGTTTTTTCTTTTAATTTTGACATTCCATCTTTGTTGCCAGTTCTTTGGACATTTAACGAATTGAGTTTTTTGATCGACTTCGCAAAAGGAGGAGGTACTCAATTCATCTATAAGTTTTTTTTTTATTTTTTATTTTATTTTCTCGATTAGGAAATAGTAGTTTTACATCGGTTTCTAATTTGTATTAGGCCAATACGAACTCAAAAACAACCAAACGCTCAAATATTAAATAACAATATTTGTATGGAATTCAATAACTCGTTTCGTATAACTATTTTGCATACTGCTCACACCCTCTGCAATTGCATTTGTTATTATTAGATACAATTTATGGCACCGGAAGTGGAGCCCTTTGAATTTGCATATGAATATTGTGCATATGTGTGGATAGATTACACACACAGGTAAACTAACGGAGTGTGGACGCCATTTAAATGAACTTAAGATAAAATGAAAATTAAAAAAAAGAGCGTAATGTACTGTCTAGCTGTGTCACCAGTCACCACATAAGCTTGGTGTATCGTCAACCTATGTCGGTCGATCTCCTCCTCCTTTCTTCTCAGTATGTTGTTCTTCGCCGAAGAATTAGAGATGCAATACCTTTGACACTACCACTGGCACAGTTATCTCAGTCCTAACTTTGATTCAAACTTAAACATATTAAAGCACTACTCGAAGTTATTCTAACGAATTGATCTCTAATCAACTTATACTAAGTGTTGATTTTAGGTATTCTAAAATCTTTCACAGGAAAAATTGGTTTGATATGTTTTCCTGATAAAGACATTTAAATATATCGTTTTTTACGATATCTATATTTAAAAATGACTTTATGTAAATATTTATATGATACATAAATGAAAGTAAATAGAGGCTTCTTATCCGGGATTTGTGTTTCATTCAACCTAAACCCTGTCACTCAAACTGCCATACAACGGATCAGTAGGAAAGGTGTGCGATATCGCTTATGCAAATTTCTATTTACACTTCAAACTAATATCAACTTTATAGCCTCACCACAAGGGTTAGTTCACATTGTACCGTTTTAGAATAAAAATAATATTTGCATACAAATATTCCTCACGCAAAACTCGTAGTAATTGTTTAGCAGTTAATGTTGTTTTTCGTATATCAAATTGATTAGATTTAAAACCTTCTATTGGATATGTTCATCTAATTTGCATGGCGCATTGTTAAGGGAAGTTTTACTTTTTAAATGGCCACAAAAGATTTTTTTTAATAAACAACATTGCGAATGCCCGCGAACTTTCGCTCAACATCTGCCTCGAATACCCTTTGGGTTTGCGTAATTTGAATATTGCAAATGTATCGCTTTGCATTTCCTACCTGAATAGTTCCTGCATTAGACTATTGTTGTAATAAAATATACTGCTTACATGCCGAATGCAACTCGGTTGATTATTAGAGAGTCAAGTTACATTTTACATTTTTTAATTACTTTTTGCAAGATCGAAATGTAAAATAGATATAAAAGTTATATGCTCGTCTCGTCATACACTCTTTTTGCAGTGTCTACATTAGATGGACATTGGTTAGATAACTAAAAATTGCGAACGCAAGGCTGGAAGTCAGGCACTAACTGTTGTGGTTTGAAACTAGTTATTTAAAAACTGTATTTTGAGACCGCCTCCAGTGGCTTTGACTATTATTTTGCTCCTAACACCACAAACGATATTAAAAGGTGTAAAACGATCAAATCCTTTATAACTATTTTACTTTTATTCAAAAGTCCGTAAACGTACAAGACCTTTGTATGTAATAAATCAGTTTCTACAACAATTTCGAAATTATTTACGACGCGTGCGGTAATTATTAACAAATTCAATAATTCGTTAACATCGCAGGTCATTCCGGACAATGTGACTCTTTGTAAAGAAACCAGTGTTGCCAGTGCGGACAGTTCCCCGTACATTGGGGACTTTTATAAAGAAATATAGCGAATTATAAAAAGGCGCGTGGTCAAACCCGTTCTATTGCAAATGAAGTAGAAAAACTGGTTGTTGCGAAAAGCCCGTGCATTCTATTTTGCGCGGATTTGCTAAACATAATGATTTTGAATGTCGACTATTGTTCGTAAACGCAGTGTACGAAAATTCACGGTGTTTGATTGTAAATAAATATTTTGTTATAATTTCGAACCGATGTCGGGCAGATGGTCGTAATTTGTAAAGATTTTGTATAAAGAGTTTAATAAAATGCTCGTTGTTGACAATTTTAATAGTTTAACATTAAAAAGATGGTAGCATTCTATCTATTTAATGAAGATAAATGCTACTATAAGGATCATATACTAAGAATTATATTTAAAAAGATATTCTGTCTTTCGTAAATGTACTTAAAATAAGTTAATTAAAATGGTATGTAGGCTCCTCCTTTAATTAATTTTTATAAAGCCCTTGAAAAGTTATGACGTAAAACTCGATGCAAAAAAGTGTCATTGTTTTTTATCAAGGCAATGTATAATTTTAAAACCATATAACATATTCCATGTTAAAACAAAAGTGAGTAGCCTCTATGTTCTCTCAGACTATCCTCTACATCTATACCGAATTTCATCGAAATCCGTTCAGCCGTTTAGGCCACATACTCTAAGAAACATCAATCTATCCATCTATCTATCTAAATTTTTACATTTATAATATTAGTATGAAGTATGATGTGTAGGGCAACTTAGAAGTTTTGATCTCAAAGCTTGCTTAGATTATAATGTGAGTATGTACTCATTAAACATAATTAACGGTAAACCAAAGCAACATGTACCAAATCTCGAAATAACCCGTGCACAAAGATCAATTAAAGCACAAAATTTAAATTTGAACGTCGAATGCAAATTGCGAGCGCGATCGTTGGCGCCAAAATTCGGTGTAACGATGTCCCGGTCCGCCTCACACACGAGCCCCGCCCTACGTATGGTGGCCAATCGCACGTCGACGAACACCCTCGTGCCTCACGCATATCGATCTGACGAGCGGACAACGCTCGAACGGAACGTTTTCGACATATCACACGCTAAACACCGACAAACAATAACATATGTCGAACATGCAATGGATTTTACACTCTACACGTTGTTTTTAAAGTCGATTTTTACTTGTACACCTAAATAGCACTTACTGTTCGTTTGCATACTGAGTATTCCATACTTTCTGTAAAAACACACTAAAATTAAGCTTCAATATAATCTGTAATAAGTTCTTAGGTTAATTTTTCTTTGTTTAAAAAATTATTATAGTGGTTTATGCAACAGTAAAAGTTGACCTATTTATAACTTCAACGTATTCAGCAAAAAGCATATACATATTTCTAAATTAAATGTGAGTTTCACTCTATATTTAGAATTTTAAAGAAAATCACGATTATTCTATTAAAATTGAATGGTATCATGTTACAGTAGTGTTATTGCAATAAAAACGAAATTTTGGAACATAGCGCCATCTATTGCATAAAACTTGTACCATTGTGCAAATTTTTCTATAACCAATTCTTTGTTCGTATTAAGCAAAAGATGTCGCTTTTACTATTTACAAATGTCAGTACTATGGTTAAATACCTAACATTTTTATAGTAAATCTGTATTATATGAAATGCAAAACAAGCAGTAGCTTTGACTGGTTTAAATAAAATAAGGAGTTTTGAATTAATGTTTTATTCATATTAGTAGCAATAAATAAATAAAATCAATAACATTAAAATTAATTAGTAGCTAATAAGTTAAAACAAATATTATATTCTGTAACAAAATGTAATGTTAAGACCTTATTAAAAACCATATTTTTATAAAAATTATGAGTCATTTACAAGGCACATATTACATACATGCCATTTAATTTCCGTCCTGAAACCAGCCAGCCTAACCTACTTATTAAAAAAAAAGTAAATAAACTGACAGAAAATGTGATTCTTTTTAAATAGAAACTTTTTAAAACTCTTCCTTTTCATACATAATCAACTATTTTTTGGTAAACATCAAACATTTATTTTAACATAAAATTTTTACAAAACTTAAGTCAAAGCATAATTAAAATTGTCAAAAAAAAAAAAGATTAAAGTACTCTTAAGAAGTTATACACAATTACAAACACATAGAAATAAAACCAATCCTGCTAACAACAAATTGTAATTTTTAACACATTTAATGCCACTATTATCTTGCTTCATTTTCATAAGGAAAATCAGAGTTGCATGGAATTTGTTATATCTAGGATACTCAATTTATCATGTTATACTTCTGAACATAATACTTACTTCCCATAAAAATACTGGATATGCCATGTTGACATGGCAATACTGGAGGTCCTTTATGCAGATTAAGAATTTATATGCACTACTCTTGATGGTTCATTTAATACTAATGGTATATTCCCACCACTATTTTTTGGTACCCATCCTGCAGATTCTTCCTCCATTTTTTTCTTTTCTTCCTTCACTCTTTCATATTCATCTATTTCAATTTGGTATTTCGGAGTAGTAATGCCAAAGAAATTCGCAAGTGATTCTCCTGCATAATCCACAGCACCTAACATTTTTGTTCCCGATTTTTTAGCATAATGCGAGAACCACGGACCCCATGTAAGAGTTTTCTGGAATTAAGTATAGAATTTATATTTCAATTAAATATATTAATATGTGTGTCAATCAATGCTTATTATTGAATTTACCGGATCAACGCTTTCTTCATTGTTGGGCGCACTTGCTAATTCATTAGCATTTACTTCTTCGATTTCCTCTTCAATACCGTCGCTAAAATGAATCACTTTAATAGGACGTTTTATTGTAACATTCACTTGATCCGTTTCAACATCTCTCGTTTCCATGTTGAACAACGTAATATACTTTGTTTGAAATAGCAAGATTTGGGTAGGACTATGAGTCACTCCTTTTAGTATTCTGCACACAGTCTAAAATTATTCGCAAAGGCTACAACTACAACAAAGACTGTTTATTTACAACCAATCATCATCTTCATTTTACCAATGAATGTCAATGTCAGCCGACAGCTGACAATCGCTGTCAAATGAAAATGCTTAAAAAACTTGCCAGTTTTTGAAATACAAATGTTATTATTTTATTATTGTAACGGTTTTAATAGATCATGACCGAGTACATGCTAAATTTTAAGGGCCTTGATTAATAGTTTGATAAAGATTTTACATCAATCAGAAAATATTGGTATAAACTTACAGTGTCATTTTGACGTCTTTTTTGACCAATGAAAGAGCAGCAGCTGCACAGGTAAATGTCGCCATATTAATAATTTCGAAATTCCAGGAAAAAATATGACGTTGAAATAACATCTACCTAGTTATATTTGCTAACTATGGTCATGGTAATGCTGACATACGACTAATAGTTGTAAATTCTGAATGTAGTTATTATTAAGAATATAACCTCGTTTTTTATTTAACAGTCCTTTAGCTGTTTTTGTGATAACAAAATTAATTTTCTCAAATTATGGATACATAATTTGAGAAAATTAATTTAACAGTAAATGAATTACGATAATTGGAGAATTTAAAATAAAGTTAGGAATTTTTAACTCAAAGTCACACTGTCAATGTCAAAAAAAAAGATTCTTGTTGGACTATACCAAGCAATAACAAAATAATAAGCGAAACTGTGTTTTAAATGTTATTTATTATGATTATAATTTTACATTGTTATATTTTAAATAAGTTTAGTGGCAACTAAAAGGAAGTACATAAAGTGTTTAAATAGATTCTTTCTTTGTTAGGAATACTTACAAATGTTCTAATTGTCAGTCCATTTTCATATTGATTAAGCTTTTTTTCATTTTGTTTGAATTAATAAAAACAAGTAATGGAAGTATATTGTAGAGGATGTTTAGTTCAGTATAATGATCCGTCTGAATTGATACAGTATACAGAGAAGAATAGAAGATTATTTATATATTGTACTGGTATACAGGTGGGTTTTTGAATTCTTTACATAAAATTCACTTTTAATATACTGAGTACTATGTTTTCAAAGATGTTGTTAGAATAACAATTACATTATTGTTTAGTTAAAAACTATTTTAAACTTGTAAATACAAACCAAACATTTATTTCAGGTTAAATTAAATGATAGTTTTACATTCCAATTATGCAAAGACTGCTACCTCAATATGCAAGTTAGTTGCAAATTTAAGAAGTTATGTCATAATTCTGATAAGAGAATAAAAAATTACTTAGCTTTAAAAAATTCTGGTGAAAATGTTGACTTATCTACCTACCTCAAAACAAATGATGACTCTATAACATTCAGGTAAAGTTTTTTTATTTATTTAATAATTTAGTTTATTGCTACACAATAAGAAGTCTGGACTTGGCCCGAAGTGTGAAATAATCTCACTAAATATAAGAAATAGAAAGTAGTCCATGTTTTATCTTGTTTAGCATGTTACAAAATTTTATATCCCAAGTCCCTAGCTTATAAAGCAACATGTATGTCATATATGTTATATTCAAATAAAAGAAATGTACACTATCCTACAAAAAGGTACCAGCTTCTTACAAAATCAAGCTTAAGAACCTAGGCCCAGAAGCCCTAGACGAAGGAAGACAATTGCAATTAAATTATATTAAATTAATATTTTATTATTAGATGTTCTACAATTTGTTTATTATTAATTTGCAGGCTACCATTGCTTGGGAATAGTACACCAGACAAAAGTAATGTTAAAGATGAGGATAATGGTAAGTATGATACACTTACTAGATACGCGATAGTGAGTGGAAGGTGATCTTTATCTTCATATAAGTGTAATGTGATATAATTTACAAGGACTGAATTTCATTATGATATATACTTGTGACTATCTGCGATAACTTGTAATTGGCCTTCATTTTTTTGTTTCTCTTATTATTATTTTTTTAAGCTAACTGTAAGTTATCCGTAAATAAATAAAATAAAAAATAAAATAGAATAGTTAGCTTCTTATTAACAATCTTTCCTATATCCTTATTTTATTTGTTGAAAATTCAAATATAAACTTTACTCTTTCATATTATAAATGTGAAAGTTTAGATGGATGTTCGTAGAAGGTATATCTAGAACAGCTTGATGAAAATAATTTCACCCCAACAAAGTCGCAGGAAAAAGCAAGTACATAATGTACATTTATTTTTACAGAATCAACATGCACAAGTATACAAAACTTTATCAACGACATTATGGCGTCAGAGGAGATACCGGCCACGGAAGCGCGCATCATACGGGAAGTGATAGAGGAAGAGGCGGATGTTCTAGATGATTCTTTGGACTCACATTGGCTACAAGATGATTTATCTATTGATAATAGCTGCAAACTAGATTTCAGGTAAAAAGAAAATAATTATTGATTGCCAGATTTCTTCATCTTCTACCAAACTACAGACAGTTATTAAACCCAGGTTTCAAGGTCATATGTTCAAATTAAATATAACAGCACACTTAGTAGTGTCCCTTTATCAATGTCAAAGACCTATCTTGTTGTTACTTTAGGTCATTTTCTATGACTCTAGGTTTTAAATATTTTCTAATAGAACCCTGAGCTTGATGCGCTATATTTTTTTCAATTAGTTGAACCAGAATAACTGTTAACAGTTATTGCTTTAAAGCATCATCTTGTTCCTATGGTGCAGCATGTGCTGCTCTTCCATACATCTCTGTAAATCATATCTGGATTTACTACCTTTGAATATCCTCTTTTATACAATTGAACTATACTTCCTTCTGTCCTCTACCTTTGTCCGCATTCACTCTTGATACTTTCTTCTTTATGTCATAATTTCTTAACATATTGTTCCCGTAATACTCCAACCTTTCTTCTAAAATAATCCATAAAAAAATTAACCTTTGTATTTTTGTTCTGATAACCATTAACTTTCTTTTCTATCAGTTTCAGTCCATTTGTAACACCAAATTATGTGAACGAAGATAGTCCGAAGAAATTTATAAATGAAATTATAAAGAAAGAACCTGAGGAGGCCGTCACATTTAAAACACCAGAAGACATCAGTGTTAAAGTCGAATTTAAGCTGGAAGATTGTAATGAAATGGAAACGAAATGTACAATAGACCAGAATTTAGAAAATGCCTTACAAAATGAGAATAATGAAAATGTCTTCTTGGAAGATTTACTGGTTACACCTCCATGTAAGTATGTACTTTATTATTTTTAGGACAACAATACTCACAGCTGAATACTGAAACGACAGATAAATTATTAGCGTCTTTAATGTTAGGACTATGTTTAGGGTTCCATAGCTCAAATGTTATGTCTGTCAGATTGTAAGTAATGCTTCTATAGCATTGGTAGATTTATTTCAGTGTTTGGCTGTAAGACCTAACCTAGGCGACAATATCCATCATTTATGCCGTTTTTTTGTTTTTTGTTGTGATTTTTAATATTTACTAAGCAGCTCTGTTAATTTAATCTTATCACTGGATGTTCCTAGGGAATAATATTATTAATTTAGGGTTTGTTAACTATATGCTTTGTATTTTTTTTTAACAAATATGTAGTAATAAATATTATTTTGAACTTTCTGGCTATATTCCTTAATTTTCGTTCAAACAGTACTCCTTTGGAGATTCTTGCTTGATGACAAATAGGAAATTATAAGGGAGCTCTTTTTAAACAAAGGTATGTGATTTGATTTACAAAGTTTTGTACAGAAGATTTGTTCACTGTCTAGATAAAGCTAAAAAAACTATAGTTTAAAAAAATCTTTAGAGTAATTATTAACATTATTTGCAGTACAGTCAAATATATCTGGACCCCCAACTCCTGTGATAAACGATATACTATTCGGTGAAAAATTGGAAAGTGACAGTGAAAATTCTTTAATGAAAAATATAGGAAAATGTATAGAAGAATTTAAGCCTGTTAAAACCGAAAACGATGTTTTGGAGGAGATCTTAGCTGAAACTGTCAAAGAATTTGACATAGATGGTGATATTGAAATGAAAACAGAAATATTAAAAGAGAAAAATACCTACAAGAACAAAGGTAAAAGAAAAATCAACGACAAGAAGAGAAAACAGCTGGCAACAAAGTGTTCATCTCCGGATGAAAATAAATATAGTGTAACTAATTTTTATTGCAAAATGTGTAACAAACAATTTAAAAATCTGGCCGCGTTGAAAGTGCATTGCGGTAGGAAACATAAATTAAGAATAAATTACATAAATCCTGATCCTAAAATAGGAAAGCCTAGAATTTGTGATTATTGTGGAGTGATATATCATCGTTTACCACAATTTATAAGGCACATTAAAAGTCACACTGTAAGTCATACTTCATACTAATATTATAAATGCGAAAGCGTAGATGGATGGATGTTTGTTAACGTTTGTAGCCTAATCTGCTGAAGGGATTTCGATGAAATTTGGCATAGATGTAGAGGATAGTCTGGAAGAACACATAGGTTACCTATTTTTGTTTTTTTTTTTTAACCCACGCGGACGGAATCGCGGGCAACAGCTAGTAATATTGTAAATGCGAAAGTTTAGATGGATGAATGGATGTTCGTTGAAGTTTGTAGCCTAATCTGCTGAAGGGATTTCGATGAAATTTGGAATAGATGTAGGGGTAGTCTAGAAGAACATATAGGCTACTCACTTTTGTTTTTTTTAAATCCCACGCGGACAGAGTCGCGGTCGAAAGCTAGTATTGTATACTTTGATAAACTTTTTACTTACCATTTCAGTACTTTTCATTTATTCCAAATCCACTTGTTGATCTTCTAGAGTTAATTTTTATATTGAGAAGTTGATGTTATCGTAATATTTTATGCAATAAACCTGTATTAATATGTCAGTATTGAGACGTCTAGAAAAATCTGGAGACAAGAAATGTCTTTAAAAATTCGTTCGTTTTGCGTTCAAACTTAAAGAACTGACTTTACAAGGCGCCCAACACGAAATTTTACAAGAAAATTTCGATTTGTATCAGATTTATGCTGCGTATCTCTTCGGTAAAGAAAAACGACAAATCTACAATTTTTGAAGATAACATGATTTCACTGTCGCAAATGTTTGTAAAAAGCCCCAAAGATAATTTACTTAAATCATTTTTTCTTATTTCAGAAAACCGTAACACCACGTTCGTATGTATGCCAGCTTTGTTCGTTGAAATTCACTTCTAAGGCCAAACTTGATATGCACCAGAATACTCACAAAACGAAATCTTTAGATCCACAGAATGAAAAGGTAAATTTGAAATATTTTATCAACTATACTCAGTAGATATATTAAATTAAATATGTTTCTTAGCAAGGTAGCTTTCTATCTGTAAAAGATTTTTTTTTTTAATTTATTTATATGAAAGAAATGTTTTAACGCTTATGTAACCAAAAAGTGTAGGCAGAGTTTACAGGTTTCAAGTTGTATAACCTTTCTTTACCTCAGAGTAGTAGCAGAAAAAAAGACCATATACTTTAGTGGGTGGTTTTGTTGTCAACATGAGAGAATTTAGAAAGAAGTTGGGAATTTTTTGCTCACTGGTTACTCTAAAAACTAGCGGGCCCAACTAACACCCCTATAAATTAAAAAAAAAACTGGTGATCATTGTAGGTATAATATAGTCATTTTTATTCATTGCTTAACGTTAGTAATAAGTGTGGAGGTACAACGGTAGAGGAAGACGTAGAAAGAGATGGATGGATTGCGTGATAAGTGACCTAATCAAGAAGGGAGTGACTGAGATGACGTATGATAGAGTTATTTGGAGGGCAAAAACCTGTTGCGACCTTACGGGAGTAGGAAGAAGATAATGTTGCTTAAAAAATGATTTTATCATTATTTTTAAAGAAATTCGTTTGCACTATTTGTGGTGCGGGCAGTTCGTCCGCCACCAACTTGAAGACACACCTCCGCCGGCACTCCAAGAACTACACGGTGCACTGCGAGCAGTGCGGCCGCGGCTTCTACAGGAAGACCGACCTCACCACGCACTACAGGTCACAACATAACATAAAAATTGTTTATTTATGAATAAATAAATAAATAAACACTACAAAGCCTGGTACACACTTGGCTAGTACAGCCAGTAGTGGATTATATGGATTTACTGGCAACAGTTACACATTTAGGTAGTTCAGGTTATAAGCGCTATTGTCCAACTGTACTGGCCATGTGTGAACCAGGTATTACATTAAAACTTATTCCATTGGAATGAGAGTATCCATTAACAAACAAGCTCATGTCTCTGGTCATTTTTTTCTCACAGCTATATAACTCTAGCTACTCTTATTTAGGTAATATTTTCACTTTATTTCATAAATATCACTAAATAACTAAAAATGTCGACTTTTTAAACAATATTTTTCGGTTCAGATGAATGTCAAATTCCAAAATATGACTACCATGTATGTAAATTTATGTAAATTTAACTTGCGTTTGGAACAAATTATTATAATCATATTGTAGACATATTCAAAAAAGATAATATATAGCTTCTATCCCAAGTTTTCTCGCTTTTATTATAATAATATAGGCACACAATCTCGTCTGCTACTGTCACTAACTTGTTCTTTTAATGATTTCAGACTCCACACTGGAGAAAAACCTTACCCCTGCGAGCATTGTAATAGAACATTCGCACGACGCGACGTTCTCAATAGGCATATGAAATGTCACACAGGTATGTTGAATTTAAGTAAATAATAGATTTGATAGTTAAAAAATCTAAAACTCCACTATTTGCCCATATAAAGCTTAAAAAAATACTTCTTATTTACCAAAATCAGTTTAAATTCTAGGCTCTAGGCTGGCTCATCTGGCAATGTTTATTTATAGCCTATAGATTTGTTTTTAAATGTTTAAATCGATTTAAACATATTTGTTTTAATCGACTTTAAAAGTAAAGGTTCTTAATTCGCTCGTCTTTTAGGTATGTACATGACTACACTGACATTTATAATCCAGTTTACGCTTACTTTTTTTGTTTTGAAACAGAATAATCCATTTGGTCCCAAAATTGAAAACAATGTCGTAGTTTCCAAGTTTTCCTTAACCTCTAATTCGATGGAGGTTTTAATAGTAAAAAAAGTTACATGTTACCAACATACCAGTCAAAATATCACGTATTTTTCTTTAAACTAGTTCAGTAGTATTTTTTATTAGTTATTCGTCGTACCTAAAATCCGATATTTAAAAAAAAACTCATATATTTATGTAATCTTGTAAAGGAAAATTTTTTTTAGATTAATTATATTGTAGTAATATTTATTTCCAGACGAAAAACCATTCGTATGTCCGTACTGCGACATTCGGTATTCAAAGAAATATAACTTGCTAGCACATCTAGAGAAAGGCAAGTCGTGTCGCAGCACATTGCCTACAGAAGGCAAGGACGATAGCAACGTGGCGGTGTACTACGCTCCCGTCGTCGGCAATGACGTCATTGTGGATGAAAATGAAGCGAAAGAACTAGAAAAAGACTCAAACGCTGACGAAACATAATATGTTAATAAAGATTATAATAAATAGTTATTGTTTTATTTTACTAATGGTCCACCGCGACTTAATCCGCCGCAATTAAAAATATTGTAGGTTATGTGTACTTCCAGATTATGTTCTACATCTGTTTTTTGTCGTTTGGTGATAAATATTAACAAATATCAATTTATCTATCTAAACTTACGGATTTATTACTAACTGTCGCCTGTGATTCCGTTCGTGCGGAATTAAAAAAAAAATAGTAACCTATGCTCTTCGAGGCCGGTTTCTATGTGTATACCAAATTTCATTGGTTTCGTTACATCGTTCAGGAGATACCTGCAAATATTCAAATACAAAAAAAAAACGTAATCCAAACGGTTTAACGGATTTAAAACTATATAACAGAAGTAAATGAAACATGCTATTTAAGAATAGGTATGAAATAAAACTATTATTCGATAACACTTGATTATATTCCATAACTCTTGACATAGAAAAAAAATACAAAATTTAAAAGTACAACTTAAAAACAAGAATTTGGTTCAACATTAGAAAGTAATGAAATATTCCCTTAATTTTAAGATTTCATCTACTTCATGAAATATGAACTTACTTGAATGAAAATATAATTTCGTCATTAACCCTTAAATACGTGATTTTTTCAAACCTTCGGAAAAAAATAATTATTGTAAGATCGGTATTGCAATAAAGGAAAAATAAAACCTTAGCATCCAATTGTATATATTTTTTGTTGAATATTTATAACACTGCACATTTAAGAGTTAAAATCAATATTTTGAAACATTACATTAAATACATCTGATTCATTTTAAATATGTTTATTTTTACAGGTACTTAATATATGTTAATTCGTCTAAAACGTTAAACTTTAAAAATGACAACTGTAACTTTTTCGATACAATTTTTTTATATAATTATATTTTAATATCATTATTGGCAAAACCTGGCCGCCTTGAAGATCTACAAGACATGATAAGCTGCTATTGACATCAATAATTTCTTAGAAGATACTTAATTAAATAAAAAAACTTATTTTAATAAGACTAAAAACTATTTATGACATAAATAAATAACATTTCATACATGTGATGTCACATTTTTACAATAAAACTAAATAAACACTTGATAAAATGAATCAAGAGAATTTTGAATTAATTGTATATACCACCTACATTTAATGAAAATAACCAATCATAATCAGATAAGGAATTTAAAAATCCTCAACATATTGTGGTAAAATAAGAAATTAATCACTTTGTACACATAAATGGTGAAATAAAAAGCACATCCACAGTTAGGGTTTTTATATTCTCAGTTAGGCTAAACCTCATATTGTAAAATTAATCCCTTCGTTGTGGTATTATTTTAACTAAATATAACTAAAACAATTTTAAACTTAGGACCAATAGATACATCTATCCTCATATTACAACTTATTCATACCAAAAACATAAAAAAACTCAATTTAAAATTATTTTTTTCTATATTCACAAACCTCAAAGCGTCACAGCACCTTCACACACAAATATCAAATTTGTTCAAATTCATTCACTATATTATGAACTAAGACTTCTGTCCCCTCGGTCTGTGGTAAGTTTGTGCTTGGGAATTGTCAACCAATTGTTGCCGCATCGAAGTATTTTCTTCCCTTAATTTCGTCAACTCTTGATTCAGTCTTAATATTTCTATAACAAGCTTGTCATTATCCACTTCTAGTTTTTCCAACCTGGAAAAATAAAATTTTGGTACATAAATACATGTATTGATATCTAAATGTAATATTTTATAACTAGTGACGGCTCGACTTCGCCCGGGTGGCAAATGATATATATTAGCCTATGTAAGCCAAAAATACAAAGAATATTCAACGGTTATAGTAAAATTCATCCAAATGCTGTTCAAGAGACATGTTCTAGCATCCATCCATCTAAATACTAATATGATTTTACAAAAGTAACAGAACTAGTAACCAAACATTACATTTAAAATTGAAATAAATCACAGAATACTAGTTTACAGGTAAATAAACACTTGTATATAAAATATCTCACTCATCTATAATGGAAATCCCCCCTCTACAAAATTAATTAAGAAATTTAGTGTAGAGTAGGTAAATTTTGTGAAGTTCTAGATGTTTTAAACATGAACATTTTAGCACTGCAAGGCCGGCACGCCCGGTGTAATACCAGGACCACACAGAAGACAGGCGTGAAATGGAAGCAATTCCGTGTTTCGTCTGATGAGTGTGGTGGCAGAGGCCTAATTTAAGTCCCTTTCTCTTTACCATCCTTTTCTTATAAGGAGAAGTTGGGAAGGGGAAGTGAATTTGACAGTAGAGGAGATGCATAGGAAGGGGAAATATCCTCTTTATGTGCGTCTCCTCCTCCGTCGTATAAGGGTAGGCAACGCATCTGCAATTGCGGATGTTTATGGGCAGCGGCGTATTCTAGTGGCCGCTTGCTCATTTGCCACTTTATGTTATAAAAAAAAACATGAACTGACCGTTTTTGTTTCTCCGTTAATTCTGTTATATGGTCACATGCTTTAGCCAGTATACCTCCTTTGCTCGCTGCATCAGGTAGGCCTGAGTTGGGAACTAAAGCTGCCAACTTTGTTATCCAACTGTTGATTTTGTCCCGACGTCGTCGCTCTACCTCATTGTGTGTTGCACGTCTCTTGTCATCCCGCTTCAAAAATAACATTAATACAGAAGTAACGAAGTAAATCAAATTTATTGGACTACCAACCATTGGCTGGTGACAAAAAGAAAATGTTATACACCCATGATAATTCATAAATGACTAGCTGTTGACTGTAATTCAGTCCATGTGAATTAGAAAAATAATACTTTGTGTTCTTCCAGATTATGTTATACATTTATTCAAAATTTCAACGAAATCCATTGAGCTGTTCTGGTGATATTTAGTAACAAACATCCATCCTTCTAAACTTTCACATGTATATGACATAAAAAAAAGGCATCCAGAGAAACTTGTAAAATGTGTCTCTGGATATCTTTTGTACTTGGAATACTAGAACATACAGAATTAAAAAATTGAAAAACACATTGGCATGCGGTGAAGATTGAACCTAAACTTATAATTTGTGGTCTGGTACAACTTTTAACAATTGTTCCATGAATGCCCTACATTTATATTACCTTTGTCTGGTTTTTGTAATAATTTTAAATATAACTCAAAACACTTACTTTCTTAGCTGTAGTGACTGCTTTGGCTTGCAATGGTTGCCTCCGTATTGCTTTCTTTTGAGCCGGTGCAGTTGAAAAGACTTCATCCGAGTTAGTTATTACAAAAAATTCACCATTTGGAATTACTGAAAAAGTAATAAATAGGACAAATGAGATATAATAAATCTAGTTGCATTTAAATTTATACTATGAGAAAAATACTAATTTACCATGTGCTGGTGAATGGGATGCCATGTTATTGTTACTCTTTTCTCCAGTCATATGGACTAGTTTGTATGTGACCGCACCCGCTGAAAAATATTATTCTTGTATCAGTTAATATTCATGTAATTGCAGTATTTGTTCAAAGATTACATATGTCAGAATAGAATGGAACAGAACAGAATAAAACTGCTCACTTTCTTACAATTGTAACTATAGTTCTTTTCTAATCTCTTATGAAACATTTCAAATTACTTTTACATAGATGAATATTGTCCATTCACTTTTAATCAAACTAAATAATAAATGAGATTTACTAACACAGATCGCGAAAATTGTAGGGCGTACTATTTTCTTCTTCGTTGCTGTCTAAAAAGCTCGGCGATACTAATTGTACGTTGTCTTTGGAATCTTCTGCAAGGAATTATAATTAAATTTAAAATATCACCACCACATAATTCAATAATAAATAAACTAACATGCTGCATCTTGGCAAATACTAAAACAAATAACTAGGCTAACCCGCTAAAGCTAGACAATTTAATTGAAGTAAATCAATTTGTAATATAAGAATTATTGAACAATATTGTTCCTTGCTAGTTTTAATTTAATGGTATTTGATAACGTACCGTAAATTGGATCTTCCATTACCACTAGTAATTCGTTGTCAGCACTGTAAGAAATGGCGCAAAGTAAATTTTAAAGAGAATTGCCAAAATCTTAAAACTACAAAGATAACTTGGCAAATTGCAAAACTAAAATGACGACCTTCGTTGGCAGCTAATTGTTATTATATAAGACGTATCTCCATACTTGTAAACATAGCGAATGATGTTATTTTACCTGTTATCAAGTGAATTTTCTTCTACGTCTGCTTTTATTTCCACTTTGGACATTGCGCGTAATTATTTTTGAATTTTCTCAACTTGGTCACGGGGACAAATAAATGGTCATGTGATGCGGCTATAAACAAAAATACAGATTAAAATTGTTGAACATAGACAACGCTTAAAATAATTGTGCTCTTTGTACGCAGTGTATAAATTGGCATTCGATGTAATATCGATTCTTGTTTAAAATATTCAAAGTATGAATCAAAATTGTAAATAAGTTACATTGATCATATAATTGTTTACTCCCATACAAAAAGCTTTCCAGGAAAAAGTCTCACGAAAAATTAATCTAGAACATCGTCGATCGCCGATTCTTCCCGTGGTGTTTCATCGTATTTGCTTTTCAAATACGATGGCCGCTTTCTGGACCTAAACAAACACGAATTTAAACGGTTACGAGTTGATATTAAACGTAAAAGCAATCCTATTACGATTTACGATTGATTTCTCAACATAATTTTTATAGTATGAAGATAAATGTACAAAATTTTATTTACTACTTTTAGGGCTGTTGAAACTGGTGTTTCTAAGCCTAGAAGTAAGGTCAAAAATTAATGTATTTTCAAATTGTCGTTGCCCATTTGCTTTTCGCGTTGTTCTAGTTACTTAGCAAACAAATTAATTACACGTCAGTAAACGAGTACCTGACAATTATCCGCAACGACTATACAATACACATCATATCTTTTGTAATCTGATAGCCCTATTCCCTTGCAATAGAGTTTAAATTTATTTCTCTTTTTAATGTGAGCTTCAAAGAGTAGCAGGCGTTAATACAATAATAACTTGTATACTTGACTTTAATGGCTTTTTATGGAGCGATATAGCTGTGTAATAAAAAGCACTCTTTGTTTTATGAGCGAGAATCATAGCTTTTGGAAGTAGACATTTTAATGAAAAACTGTGTTTACAAGTTTAAATGCGACCGCGTGTTCTCTTGAAATTCTCCGAAACGGCTGGACCAATTTTGTCAGGACCTCTATGAGAAGGTAATGATTTATGGAGGAAAAATAGATTTTTTGTTCAGTTTTACTCAGCGAGTACCAGCTAGTCGTTAAAAAACTAAATAATACATTGCAGTACAACGTCTGTATGAACCAAGTTAAACTGAAACGATTGAGATAAGCCACGTATTAGTCGTAACAATGTTTGCTAAGTAATATTCGGTGGGTTCGGATTGTGTACGCTGCGCACTAAATAAATAAACTTAGCATTATAACAACAACTTCTTACCACAAGTATACAGTTAAAGCACTTATTTATCTATCCATAACTTAATAAAGATAAATGGATAACTTATTATACAAACTGTATTTTACTACAATTTGTACAAAGGAAAAAATGAGGTATTTTGTTTTTTTTTTTAAGGACTTTTGTACGAGCCTTCTGGGTAAAGACACGGTAGTAAAACCCCTTAACAGTTTATTTGCAAATTTTGTATAAAGTTTGAAAATTTATTCATAGTCATTTGACTTGGTTGTCGGGTAGGCGATAACTTGTTAAGGGCCGTCTTTGAAATTCCGGTAGAAAGGGTCCATTCCCTTTGATTAAGTTAAATTGTACCCTTCTTACTGTGAGACATATACCCAGGTGTTTTGTTCACGGGATTATGTACTTTAAAGAAGTATTGCGTATAAACATTATTTAATGGTATCTCTAAATATCTTGGTTATTTCCAAACCAGCACGATTTAGGGTATTTCAAGTGGCGAGCTTACCATTTCCTCAAAGGCCAACGCATCTGTAGTTCCTCTGGTGTTGCGGATGTACATAAGCGTCGTTGACCACCTCTGTATTCTCGCCGCTCGTTTGCCCCCCTTTTCTTATAAAAAATAAGGATATCGACTTGGTGACAGTAATTTTTGAGTGATTAATTCGGACACATGTGGCGGCTCTTTCTGACAGACGCCTAAGGTCGCCCAACAGTGCTATAACTCTCACACCGTCTATAAACTACCACATTCTTATGGTAAATATTATTGTGTAGTATAAAAACGAAAATGTACAGTTAATGTAACAGGAAGGGGTCTTGAGGCCTACTGATGCAAATGGGTCACGAAATGGCCGGAAGTTCGGAGGCGGATGTCCGTAAGGCGTAGCAATGTAGCAAATGACAAGCACACCTTATGTTACTTATTATCTATTTGTTTTATTTTGTTTATTTTAAAATATATAATAAGTTATTATTCAAGATATTTTATATGACTCGAAACTGGAAAAAATCTGACGTAAATAATCGTTTCTCGTAATATTTAATGAAGTATGATCCCTTGTTTAATACGACCGACAAATGTAAACAACTCTGATAGGCTATAAAAGGATTAAGTCAAGCGCTGCGTAATCTTCCCATTCCAAGTTACAATAAGCTTTTGTTGTTGTTAAGTTAATTTGAATGGTTTTAAGTTCATGATCTACGTAGCTTTTATTTTGCTGTCAACAATTTTAATCTATTATAAAGTGATACAAAAGGGGCTTTCCATTTGAAATTAGTATTTTAAAATCAATATTTTAATATGAGAGAATGTTTTTTGTAGATTTTACAACTCCTGCTTTTACTAAAGAATTACATTTTGCAATCGAAGTAATTTTATTGCTAACGCAATCAAATTAAGAAATTTTGACCCTTTATTTGACTTCCAACAAACGCATCTTTATTCATATCTGTTGGACTGGAATAAAAAATAATTATTAAAACGATCTAAATACCAATTAGGTACAGAGAGCATTTCACAAAACTAATCAACACTATTAAGCACTTACCCGAGAATTTTCTAGAGAAACTTTAAATTAGTTTATTATCGGATAGTAGCCGAGAGCCTCATTTAAGTTCTAAATTATATTTAATGCCAAACATTTGTACTAATTGCATTTTCAGGTTAGGATTCTTCAGTTTCATAAAGGTTGCATTTAAATAGAATATAAATAGAGAAAATTTTAAAATAATTTCAGCGATAATTGTATATTTACTTTTAGAAACTAAACAATTTTCACTAAATAAACATAAATATCTCAAAAACAAGAAGATGTAGTTTAATTCTTTAAATAAATTAATCTACAGAACTTTGTACAGAGTATTGTACAGGGTGTTTCTACAGAGTATAGTATAACTGTAGTTAACTCTAGTTCACTATAGAAACTAGCCGAGACCCTTGTCCTACTTCAAGCATTGAAACAACAAGCAACTTTCATTTATCTATCATACGTAAGCTCTTCTTGCCATGTTGTGCCGAAGGACATGGCGTCGATTAGTCTGGGTCAAGTTTCTTGGCACGCATCGTTTTTCTTGTGCCCATTTTCATAACAAACTTCGAATGATTCACGATTATTCACTTAATGTTCGTTTATTTCCGAAATATTGCTGTTTATTTATACCTAATACTTATATGCATCCGGTAGCTTAATACATTTTCTATACTACTCACTGATAACGTAGCTTTTTAATGGTGAAAAAAAAAATTAAATAGGTCTAATAGTTTTTGAGTTATTCCAATATAGATACAAAAATATAAATCTTTCCTCTTTATAATATCAGTTTAGATAAATAATTAAATTTTAAATGAGTTTTTATTTAGTACAAAGTACGAAGAAACGTTCAGAACATTATTTTGCCATCCCAGAATTTAATTATAAGGTTTTTCTAATAGACGTATTTTGTTAACAAATGTCCGTAAAAGCGAGGATAATTAGGGCGTTAGGAAAAGCAAACATAGCGGGGGAGATACGGGTGACATGGTCGAAAGCACATCAAAAGGTTTCGACGTGCTGCAGGCTATCGCGTATGCCTGCCTATCTGTATCAATTTATATTTTATAACGAAAACATTATAAATGTATCTCATTTTATGTGATCCCATGAGGTATTAACATTGAATGATTTTTTTTATGTCATTAATCATTCGGATTCACACATAGATTTATTATTACTTTTTAAGATATTACCGGCTAGTCTAAAGCATAAACTTATCTTTCTATCAGTGAATCACAAAACATTGAATAACTTAACTACACAAGCACAACACCAACACAGCACTAGGGCAGCTTCTCGTGGCAAATACATAGTACCCAGAATTAATAATTATTACGGCGACAGAACAATTGCATTTGTGTTTTCTGTAAAATTAAAAAAAAAATCAGTTTGCTGGTCTATCGATCTTAACTAAGATGTTTGTTAGAAAACAAGGCATTGGCGTTGTAGAGTTGTTTGTTAAATTGGTTTAGTCTAAAGACACGCTTGCTCCGGGGGAAATATCGCACAGACATTTCCTCAACCTACGAGTAGCTACGACCTGTTTTCCATAACAACGTGATCGGGGAAGAGTTTCACAGAATTCTTATTATAGTTAATAAAGAACATACGTGTTCAGTTAGCTTTTTTATATACCAAATGATTATTTTGTTTTATTATATCTGATTTAAATTTTTATTTTGCGTTGCCGACAGATTGATGATGCGCAGTGTAATGTAATACAATACGGCGAGCATTCATGTAAGTAAATACGTAGTGTTACTAGGGAATTCTTCGTGTAGTGTTACGACATTAATGCTCGCCGTGTAACATTTCACAATCAGTATCTAATACGGCACCTTTAGACCATGGATTTTTAAAAGTAATTTTAACCTGTGGTAATTCTAAATAAATTAAAAAAAAGTAAAAATTCTCTTAAATAAATGTAAACATTCATTGAAAGCATTTTTCATATCTACAAAACTGCATTAACTTTCACTGCCGTGTCGAGTTATAGTTTTTATTTTTAGCAGTGACATTTAAAAGTGCAAGTGAAGTGTTTTCGCACGTGAATGTCTCATTAGCCTAATGGCACACGTCCTTTAAATTTAAATGCGCAGTAACATGGCGACTCAACGATGCAAATGATGACTGAACTGTGCAACTGTTTTTAACAAAACGATACCTGAATCTCTTACAACCAGCATAATATCTTTCGAACAGTGAGTTTGCTAAATTATACCATATCAAACGTAGTTTTTCACAGCCAAAGTACGGTGCAAAAATATGCTTTTTACTTGTTTTTTGTTAAGGAAAGAGAGAGATGTAAGAGATTATAATTATAATTAATAAGAAATTAAAAAAAAATTAAGTACGTAACGTCTTTTGATGAATTTTGCATTAAAGGAATTTCGATTTATGGACTATTGCATGTTTTAGTTTCCCAATGAGTCATGTTTTAGTATTTTCTGAGTTTACTCAATACAAGTTACCTTTATTAATTAACACCGAAAACAAACGACGACACGACACGTCATTTGCAAATTGTCATGTTGTTTTTTCCTATTTGTAATGATCTTATAAAATGCTTCGAAAATAATAAAAACATATTTAGTCAAGGCAGGATCGAACCCAGGACCTGCAGATTACAAGTCAAGTGCTTAAACTCTGAGACACCGAAGCTCTCTTCAAAATGTAATTTACATTTTTGTCGATTCATGGTAGATCTCATGTTTACAAAAAAAAACCGACATATATCTAACATGTCACAAAACAGAAATGTTATCTTTAAAAATTTGCCTGATACTGGTTAAACTGACTTTCGAAACTAGATAAATGTTTCTGACCTACTTCAAAGGGCTATAAAAACTGACTAACGTCAAATATGTCGTCGTACGCAGCTGCCCTTAATTATGTATGAACTTTTTGAATAATATCTTTGGTAAATTACTTTTGACGATAAATATGACTATAGAGTATATAAATGTAAATCTAACTAATATTATAAATGCGAAAGTTTAGATGGATGGATGGATGTTTGTTAGAGTTTGTAGCCCAATCGTCTGAACGAATCTGGATGAAATTTGGCATAGATATAGAGCAGAGTATAGAAGAACACATAGGCTACTTACTTATCTTTTTTTAATACCACGCGGACGGAATCGCGGGCGAAGGTTAGTAACTATAAATGTAATTTCGTAGTCCATTAAAATAACCACAAACCATACAAAATAATAGAATGCCTTGTTAAATATGATGGAGAATTAGCAAATATAATTAATGGCCAGTTTCCCATCTACTTTTAACCGTTCATTTGTGTTTTTGTTTCCATAACTTCATGAAATGCGTTTCCGAACTACATAACTTGAGTTTTACTCCGTTAAAACTTAGTTCAAACTAACACTAACGAATCACTAGGTAATGATAAAATAAATGGAAACTTCAGAAACCCAGCATAAATTACATTATACAGATGTATTGAATAGTTTAGATAAGTAAGATATTAAGGAAAATAACTTATTTCACAAAAAAACACATGCAATTATGTGTATAATAATTGTTTAAATATGTCTAACGTATAAATACAAAACAAGGGTAGTTATCAAGTTCTGTCGGATGTTGGAAGCTTCTCTCGTATGTTTATGACAAAGGGATGGTTCTGCAAAGCCTCGGACGTAGGTTTATATTAAAGGCTCCACAAAGTTGTCTGTTATGTACACTAAAATATGTAGACGATTCCACGAATTTGATACAAGCTTTATAAATAACTAGCTGTTGCTCCCGACTCGTCCGCGTGAAATTACTGAAATAATGAAAAATATAGCCTATGTTACTCAGAGATAAATTAACTTTCTAACGGTGAAAAAATTTTTAAAATTGGCCCAGTATTTTTTGAGGTATTTCAACACATACAAAAATATAAAATACAAAAATACAAATCTTTCCTCTTTATTATATTAGTATAGATGAAAATTAAAATCTTTTGCTAGGAATATCTACTTTTTTATGGTTTCATTTTTATAGTTAACTTGCTGTTGCTCGCAATTTCATCAGCTTGGAAATAAATCAAAATGATATGTTACTCCCGCAGACATACATAAACTACTGTCCTTTACCTTTAAGAAAACAAATATTGGAACAACTATCTACATAATATTGAACTTTCATACAATAAATTCCCATACAAAAACACAAGGCCCAAATTACTACTATTAACAGACCCTCCGGTAGTTTTATGGCTTCTTTTAGCAAAGGTCATTGCTAATTGGTCAGTTGGATAATAGTGGCTTACAAAGGATGTAAGAGGACCAGTTGCGGAAGAAAAAACCAAATTAATATAAAGTTTTAGTTGACTTGTTATTATTTCTTATTCATCTTCCAGCGTTTTAACTTGATTTTGCTTAAGGTCAAACTGTATATTTTATGCTAAATGAGAACGAAAACAAGCGGATTTGCCAAGAAACTTGACCCAGACATACTGTCGCCAGCTTGACCTTGGACTTCAAATCAAAACCAGTAAATGTTACGTCATTGTGTGACGTCATAGATTAGCGAACACTTTTATTTGGCTGATGGTTTCATGCCTCATCCTAGTGTCAAAATTCTACTGCGTATATGGGTATAGAGATTAGCAATAATTAAAATGAACCTATGACGCAGTTAATGAGGCTGGCAAAACTATGGCCTTTACAATCAATGAATCTAGTTATTGACAATTGAATAATTACTAATAACTGTTAATTAGCGATGTAAGTGATCGGACTTATAGTATTCCAGGTTTTGAATCAGAAATATAAGTGTAATAAAACTCTTTTAAGCTTTCAATATTCAAAAGAGACATCCAGTATAAATGGAATCGTTTAAGCGAAATCAATTTCGAATAAAATTGAATTTGCCGATGCAATTTGTCAGTACAGAGCCACCATGTGGAAATATATCAAAATTATATCAATTTAAATATAATACGTGAAGAAATAAATGAATGAAATATTTTTTTACGTAACTTATTTTTTACATAAACTATTTTATCTATACTTCTATACAATTATAATAAAGCGTAAACACACACTTCTTTGTTGCCTAAGATGTCAGCAATTACAGCATACTTTTGAATAATTATTTTTTCAATAAAAAGCCTTACACTTACGTCATGCTTTAGGCTATATATTTTCACGCCATTAAACTTAGGGAGTTAATAATTTAAATAATAAGGGAAAGAGACCATAAGTTGCTGCCAACATCAATTAAGAGAGATTGCTAAGGTTTGTCATGTCATGTCATGTCATTTTGACATTTGCAATTGATAATTTGACAAATGTAAACAATAAAAAAAAATCATAATTTCATGCGGATGAAGCTGCACGGAAACCCCTACTATATCATAAGGCGATAAGGCCTTTAAACGTTTTGTCACACATTGTTTTAATACAGGCTCTCCAGTAGATATTCATCGTAATACGGTACAAGTTCTTGTACAAATATGGGCTCCAGACAATATCGAAATCGATGTCACTCGTGACAAACAAAACACTCATATCAGCTGCTATATTTCGCTGACTCTCCAATATTTCCTAAACTGTGTATTCATTCGATAAAATATAACCTTATTTTCTTTTATAAACACAACATACGAACCTAGACTGTGTATAAATAAGTTAAGAAAAATTTTCCACTCTTGTTGTCTTTGTCTTTCTGGAAGAGAATGACAAGAATGAGAATACGGTTTTAACAAGTTTCTTGTTTGCTTCGACAGTTAAAACTCCAACAGAAATTTGCGTAACTCTAATACAAACAATGTAGTAATAGTAACTGTCAAAGTGAAGAAAACGAAATAGGTTACAAACACTGGTATTAACTTGTTAAACAAACATAGCACGAACTTCTTCGTTACTTCGCTTTCTACTGACACGCTTCCCTTCAATGTGGAAGCTTCGACTTAGTTTTTGTCACGGACAACGAATTTATTTTATTTTTTGACATTCGTACGTGTTAAACTTCTACGCAACAAAACAAAAAAAAGGATAACACAAATCTATCTCCCTATGCTTAGGATGTCAACAATCTATATTATTTCTATTCTATTCTATTTTTTTATTTTTTTCTATAATAAAGCGTAAACACAATTCTTTGTTGCCTAAGATGTTAACAATTACAGCATATTTTTGAATAATTCTTAATTTAATAAAAAACTCTTACAGTTACGTCACGCTTTAGGCTATATATTTTAACACCATTAAACTTAGGGGGTAAATATTTTGGATGCAAACCCTAATGTGGGAAAGAGACCATAAGTTGCTGCCAACATCAAGAAAGTTTGCTAAGGTTTGTCATGTCATGTCATTATGACATTTGCTATTGATAATTTGACAAATGTAAACAATCAAATAAAGTTTCCATAATTTCATGCGGATGAACCCGTATGAGAACAGCTAGCCTGTTAATAATTCGCACATACAATGACAGATTGTGTTTTCCTGTATTGAAATGAAACATTAAATTTCAAGAACGATATCTGGTTTTCGTTCTTTTGTTCGAGTTAAAATTGAACGAGAAATACATGTGAATGTTGATGAAATTTGAGTCCCTTTTAATTACAACGGTCACACAATTGGGTAGCGACTGACCTAAACAAACACAGTTCTCAATTTGTGGCCCTCATAAAACGATACGGTTTCGACAGTTCAGGCAAACGCGTATTTCAAAATACTTTTTATCCAGAAAAAGTTGGCAATTTCACAGTATTTCAGTCCAACTTTGGGTAAGGATTAATTAACGAAATTTTTTTTTTTTTTTTTTT
>NW_013525224.1:2320394-2335520 GCF_000836215.1 Papilio polytes
GTGGTATTGCACCGGGCGAGCCGGCCCATTCGTGCGAAGATGTTAAAGCGGGCTCTACCACTGTTAAATTAAAGAGATTTTATAAAATTTCCAACAGTAGGTACCGTTGTTCCATATACAAACTTCGAACACAAACCATATTCGTACAACCTGACCTTTTACGCTCAACTTTATAAATTCCTACATTGTTGCGGGTATTTACCATATCATAACACCACACTTCAATCTCGCAATTAACACAAAAAAAGAATAACTCAGGCGACAATAACTTACATAATGGGAGCTAATAAGATGTTTTTAAAGAGGAAAGATTTGTATTTTTGTAGGTAGTGAAATAACTTAAAAACTACAGACCAGATTTCAAAAACTCTCCATTAAAAAGCCACGTCATAAGTGAATAACATAGGCTATAACTTTTCATTATTTTTGCGGACAAAGTCGCAAGCAATAGCTAGTACTTAAATAAAATTATAGTGCAGTACAAATTTGCATATCTATTTGAGGCAGATGAATGGTCGCACCGCAGACAGATTGGATCGTAATGGATTTCACCGTAAGCTATTAATACACAAGTTAATGGTATCACACACATGTACACGCACGCAATTTCGTTTATACATTGTTAAATACAATGCAATGGACATTGTGAATGTAATATACTTAACTACACTTTTATTGACCTGCTAAAAGGAAACAAAAAGTTATTGTGGCTATGTTGTAAACAATATCTAAAAGAGTAAGGGCCTATCCCACCAAATTGTAAATTGTCTGATAACAATCGAACGTGTAAAATATGTGATGAAAATGTCGGATTTTGTTCCCTTATCTGACAGTGACTTCATTTTATGCTATCTGAGCCTCTATCAACGAATGGTGGGACAGACTCTAAGAATTGCAAATATATCGGAGAGAGATGGTCTTCCAAACACCCGACATGTATATGTGTTCAGCAGTTTTTTTTTTATTTTATTTTTAAGAATATGAAATCATACAAGCAATGTAACCTACTAATAAACCAAAATACGAATTCGTTTACCGACGTAATTGTAACATTTGTTTGGAAACGGAACTTTTGGGATTTCAATCAATCAAATCTACGTGGGTTTGTTGATGCCAAAGTTGATTTGATATTAGATTACATAGAACCAATACAACATTGAGAAACAATTAAAGCTAACTGCGCAATCATATTTGATCGTGGAAATTCATAGTGAATCTACATATATTGTGTTGATTACTTATGCATTCCATACTTCAAATTTCGAAATCAAACGTCAAAAGTTTAATGAGAGTAATGAATTCAAAAGGTGACTTTAAAGAATAAGTCGCTGTTAGATATTTAAATTGTTCTTTTCGAGTATGTATCCTGGAGAATGTCTACATCGAGTAACGGTTTTTAAATGGTCATTAATTGTATTTCTTAAACTGAAAGTTTTTCTTTTGTTATAATGTAACGGCCTTATATATTAAATGGTGCATTTAGTAAACATTGATTCAGACTAACAGACGCCAGAGCGTCCTTGCTTGTAAATATGGCGACTGAGCGTCGCCATTGAGAATTTTCTTTGTGTAGACAGACTGGTTGTAAAAATATTTACTTTCAATTAACATTTATTGTAAAAACTGTTTGATTTTGAAAATGTATTATTAGAAAAACTAGGAACATAACTACTAAGTACTAAGTCTTACTAAAAATTCACTGATCTTGATAATTGGTTTTGTCAAACAATTTTGAGCCTATTCGATTCTCGTAATTGTAGCTTTGAAGGTAGCTTTTAGTAGCGGTGGTTAGGATTCGAATTTTGTTTTAATAGGAACAAAGAAAATACTGTAAAGCATTGGCCTATCCATATTAATTTATAGAGATCAGTGTAAAATAAAACATTATTTTCTAGTCTTAATTTGTCATAGTATTGTTTGCGTACGATTTGTGACGTTCAAAACTCAGGTCACTATAAGGAAAAACTTGGGAGAGACTATAGCATATATTTTACGCAAATCTTGCATATATGACGTACATGAGTTAACAAATATATACTAAACATAAGTAAGAGTAAATCTATATTGATTTTCATTTTACATTTCTACACAAGCCAATACATTTTGATGAAATTCAGGATAATTTTAAGGGGACCAAAAAAGAGGTTTGAGTCTAGTAGTCTAAAAAATGACATCCCATTTTCTTAAGCTTGCTTGCCCTATTACTGTTTGATATAATCTATATTATTTCGACTTTTAAAATTAAACTAAAAGGGCGCCGTAAGTGGGTCATTAAATGCGATTTCAACCGTTCTTAATTAGTTTATGATGATTTCTCACTCAAATTTAAACAATTTGACTTTTAACATTATTTGCAATTGCAACACATGTAGAGTACAACTATAAGTTACTAAATGCTTAAGCTTATCACAATAGTGCTGTTCCGTGCTAATTACAATTTCATATCGATGTATTTTTTATTTACCGTAAACTAGGGATGCATCGACGCACTAGGGCCGGACTAAGATAACAGCTAAAACGATATCCTAATGTGAACGACACGGACACATAGAGTCATATCATAGAATCAGATTCCTTTAATCCCAAAACAAACTTAGTAAAACTACACATCTTGAGTGTGGATGTAGTTAATATAAAGTCTAAAACCTAAATGCTACGTGAACTCTTAAATACAATAGTTTAAAACCATACACTTTTTTGAGTTATCATTAAATATTGAGTTAGATATCGATAGTTCAAACGAGCGAACATCACTAGTTTATCAAAAGTTATAAATAATTATAACGTATTTGAATTAAACCAGTTTTCCTATTGAATCATCAAAACAATGTCGTTTCTTAGCGACTTTTGTACAAATTTTGTTCTGTTCTTAGCTGTTTTAGATAATGTGTTTTCACCTCGGGAGTTGGATTTACTTGATGATATACCAACGATAGAAACAGGACCTAAAGTAGTTGATTTAACAAAAGGTTTCTCATCTACGGAGTTAAATATACCAGGTAGTAGACCAACGACAGAAAGGGTACTGGTAGAAAATAATTCAACAAGTTTTACATCTACAGAATTGGATATAGTTGGTAATCGAACAACGACAGAAAGGGTACTGGTAGAAAATAATTCAACGACAAGTTTTACGTCTACAGAATTGGATATAGTTGGTAATCGAACAACGACAGAAAGGGTACTGGCAGAAAATAATTCAACAACAAGTTTTACATCTACAGAATTGGATATAGTTGGTAATCGAACAACGACAGAAAGGGTACTGGCAGAAAGTAATTCAACAACAAGATTTACATCTACAGAATTGGATATAGTTGGTAATCGAACAACGACAGAAACAGTACTGGCGGTGAATCAAACAGAAATAAATCTACCCAAGAATGACGGAGATACAATAGAAAATGGAACTGTTGCTACAAAGGCTGTAACCTTACAAGTTGGATCACAGAATATCTCAGCTCCAGGTGCTGAAGAAGAATTCGCACGAATTCCAAAATTAGGAACGATTCTAAGCGAACACATTACAAATAACGACACTCGCGCTTAACAATGGTTAACAATGTTTCAGCATAGAAATAAGTGGAATAATTCCTTGTCTCCAAGAAAACAAGTTATTAAAGTAATGTTTGTGCTAAAGTTAAGGTTATGTTGAAAGTATTATAAGTTATCTGGTTTGTATTAAATTTAAACTTTACTTTCTTTAAAGGATATTTGTCCTACCTTTGTAGTCTATGCTTTAACAATATAAAATAAACCACAAACCAAAACTGATGCTTTTGTTTTTTTTTTATTAAATAAATTGACGAATAGTCATTATGAATTAAAATAACCGAAATGATTAACAAATCATAATCAAAATTTTAAATCAAATTTAATTCATTTGATTTGAGTTTTATCAGAATTTTGAGATGAATCGACGATAAATTTCAGAGAGAATTATTTTTTACGTTAAGCAGAATTTATGAATAACAAATTTGTTTTACCAAGAAATACTTATCTATTAATTTTGGGTCTTCAATGTTTAATATTAAAATATCAACTACATAACCGAAATAATAATCATAATGTTTATGACAATTTTGAGTCGTTAATAACGCGTGCAGTCCAATAGGAAAAATATGCGTTAATTTGATAGCTTTAAACAATATACTAATTATTAAATACAAATATTTCTACTTGTTTACAATTTTCAAGATGTCAAATAAACAGCAATTAAATAAAAATATCACATACTTTCTTATATTATTTTCACCACATAAAACGTAAGTGTTTTTTCTAGTGTTATAACTTGAGTGTAACAGGAGAGCTTTCGCCTATAAAATGGTGTTTCGCAGGCGTTTGTTTATCTTTTATGTTGGGACATAAACATTACCCAATTGCGTTTTATCGTCAGCCAGCAACTGGTGGAAAAATAACATTAGATATTCCGAAACAAAGCTGTAAAACACTTCGTTTCTAGAAAAAGCAAAATTGTGTTACAGTGCGTTGCAAACATTTTTCATGTTACAAGCTTCATCGATAACGTTACGAATACTTTCTCGCAAATTTTCGTGCTAGACCTCTGTACGTATGTTTATTTGGTACTTCGAACGCTCACTTCAAAGCGAAAAGTCGTTTGTTACTTCCATACGTGTTACTGGCATTCTATATCAACTTTGTTTAAACATCAATTTCACACAAACTGTGAGTCTATACTATTGAAACAGAAGTTTAGATAAAAGTAATTCTTTTTTGTACCAAATTAGCCACTCCAGTAAATCAAACAAAAATCATTGAACAATTAATACAAGGAAAAACAATTAATAATAATTAATAACCTTTCTGTTTGTAACATTTCTTGGAAATAATTGGCGAGATTAGGGTTACCAATTACAATTTTTATGTTTATACTGTACATGTTAATTTGACTAATCTATTAAATAACGATAAATGTTTTAATGTAATATTAAATTAACTTCTGAATTGTAATTAAAATTCACAGCATTATGTCCCCTTAGTGACCTAAACGCTGTGATCCCTCGAAGACTTTGATTAATATTCGGGTTAACGTAATATAATGGCGTTGCCATCGCAACCCTCGACCTTATCCTGTTATAGAAGTTATTGTCTATTAAACTGCCAGTATTTGTAACTCTATTATAGAGCCTTAGAATAATCTGTGCAAGCAAATTGTATCATAACAAGAGAAGATGCATTCGACACAGATTAAAAAGAAGAAAAAAAACGTAACTAAGGCAAACCATTCATCAAACGAAACACAAAAAATATCAGCTGTTAGAAAACGAGACGATAAAAAATGTCTGTCGATTATGATATCTACGAACCAAAGTTCACATTGTTTTTGATGTCTTAAATTAGTAGTTAGTTTTTACTTTTTACTTAATGGGTTTATGCAAAGCTTAAGATTGCCAGTCAGTATAGACAATAGATATTTAGTTATGAGCAATCTTGACCCAGACGAGCCGGCGCCGTAGCGACGCTCGGTCCCGCCGGCAAGAACAAAGACCAGTGCGGTGACGTGACAATATTATTAACTACCCACATCTTGTCTATTCTAAACTAATCTGCTTGCATTAAAATCAAATCTGTGGTACAAATATTATTTTGTTACATATAACTAATATTATAAAGAGGAAAGATTTATATTTTTGTATGTATTGAAATAACTCAAAAAATATTGGGCCGATTTTGACAGTTCTTTAACTATTAGAAAGGTGATTTATCCGTGAGTAACATAGGCTATATTTTTTCATTTCATGCGGGCGAAGTCGCGAGTGACTAATATTGGAGAACAATCAATATCTACTTATAATGAAAATGTAATCTACTGTAAGTTTTGTACTAAGGAAACAAGCTAACAAGGTAATAGTGTGTGTGGTGAAAAGCAACCTACAAAACAAAATAATTACTTAAATATATTGGTTAACAAATGTAACTTCTGTTACGTCATCAAGTTCCCTGCATCCTCTTTTTATTGTGGAACAGAACGATAACAACGAAACAAAACAAAGGTTTATCTTTGTACGTTAATTAAATTGGCTCCGAACTTCCGTTTAACAAGGCAGTAAACTTCAATTAACTGTTCGTTATCTGAGGCCAATATATGAAATTGCAAGGAAAAATGTAACAATGTGGACATTTTAATACAAACAAACATAATTAGTGTTTATTAGGGAAATCCATTTTATTAATTTTATAAATAAATAAAACTAATTGATAATAAAAAGATTTAAATATTGTTTTACTTAAATAACTGTAAAAATAATATGTTTTCTTTTGAATATGTTAACATATTTGAAATCGTTCCAAAATCAATAGATTAACCTCGGCAGATATTGAATAGACATAAATAATTTTAAATGAGAAAATACGATATCGAACATAATGTCTCGTTTTTATCTCATCATTTTTCTGCTCTCAACAACAAAGAACCATGTTACATTGTTTAGAAGAACTAAAGGAAAAACCATTCACATAATAAGCAACATTTATTCGATCTACACAAGGGAAGCTGTTAATCTAATTAATTTCTATTTCTTTCACTTTTTTGGGTTTTTTACTTTTTATTCTATATCTTAAGAAAGTTTAATGGAAACGTTTCCTCCGCAGTTTTAGTTGTAGTTGTATAATTGTTATATAAAATTAAGATGAATTAAAACCCATTATTTAATATGTATAGTTAAACAAGTATATCTGGTCCTATCACATCTATAATATAATTATTTTATTAATACAATTAGATGTATATGCGATTAATTTTAGTGATTTGCATATTTCAAATATCGAACACATAACCACAGTATAATCATTAGACTAAAATTAACGTTCGAATTAACTTGAATGACGGTAAACGTGATTAAATTTTAATCGATTTCACTCCCGGCGTTGTTACAATTAACCCTTATTGTGGAAAATTTAATCAAAATAATTTTCCCTGGACATTACGATCGATATCTTTGAATACCTGGCCTGATATTAAATATGGCACTAAGTTATTTTAATTCTTCTTGTCTAAATTGTACGTTAATTGCTGATTGTTTAATTGTTTTAAAATGCGCGTTTATATTTTACTAGCTATTCCGTGCGGCTTCGTCCGCGTGAAATCATAAAAACTTTAATTTATTGTTCACATTTGTGAAATTGTCCATTGCAAATGTCTAAGTACAAATGTGCAAATGATAACGAAGGCCTTTGATATCTGATAACAATTACCGTTACCATAAATAACCTAGCTTCCTTAATGTTGGCAGCATATTGTTTATGGTTCCTTTCCCACAAAGTAGTGTATGTTTACGCTTTATTATACAAAAAAGTATAAAAAGTATAGATTGATACAGTACAACTTGTAGTTGAATCTCCTCTATGTGGTCGTAGCGTTTGTAGTTACATTTGGAAGTTCATGTCACCTCTCCCCAATATTTATTATTATAATTAAAAGCAGTTCACAATGAATGATAACAGTTGAAACAACGTCGACTGTTGGTAATTCATCACAGACGAACTGTGAAATTAGTTTTGCTATCACGTCTGCGTTGTGACTTATCATGTACTACTGTACTACTGTTTAATTAAACATTTCTAAATTCATCAAATATCACAGGTAACTTATTAATTGCTCTTGTAGAAACATAATTGCCGACAGCTATTTCTATTTTAGTTTTTAAATGTCTTATAAAAAGAGAAAACAAATTGATTATTGAAATTTGATTTTGTTGTTTTAGACTAGTCATGCCTCAGATAATGGACGTAAAAAAGAATTTATTTAAACCAAAGAGGACACCTTTAAAAACCATGTTATTTTTTAAATGTTGTAATGTAACGAAAGTCGAAGACAAAACATGGATAATTTGCCACATGTCAAGCATTTGAAATCATCTAAGGTATTGTTCCAGTAAATGTAAGGATAGATTTATCTTAGACTTGCTGTTTCCCGCAACTTCGTCCACGTGGAATTAAAAGTAGTAAAAAACATAATGTTATTAGCAATGTAGATTTAATTTCTTTTAAAAAACAAATGGCTTTATGGCTACAGACGCTACTTGTGAAGTTATATAAACTAAATATGTCCTTAGTAGACAAAAGTGTTCCGTGTGACCACAACTAAATGGACCTATGTAATTTATAGCCAATTTGTACCTGTCCTGTGTCAGATCCGGGTGCGTGAAAACACTTTTTCCTTTTGTTACGACATTTTTCCATTTACAATGGAAGCATTGTGCAATTTTTCGTAGAAATATAATAAAAATATACTCAGCTCATTTCTATGAATGTCCCAATATACAGTTCTTTTTTTACATGTCTCTAAAAGTAAAGTTGCCTGTACTAAACGCTTTCAAAACGTGTTTAACATTCCTATATTAATGTTCTTTACATTTACGTAACGTGGTAAAACGAAAAGCATTATAAACGCTTATTGAGACAGTTTAGCATAGGCCCTGTGGCGCAATGGATAACGCGTCTGACTACGGATCAGAAGATTCCAGGTTCGAATCCTGGCAGGGTCGCAAAATTTATTTTTATTTTTTAAACCTCTTGCTATCGTGAAACTACGGTTTTTTTATATTTATTTTTTATAAAGTGAATTTAGTCGCATTACATTAATTATTGAACTAGAATTTTATAAAGATTAAAAAAAATCAAAAGTATCACAAATTGTGAAATATGAAAAGGATTAAAAAGCGAAGAATTATTACAGCCTTAACTCGGCTACAAAGACAGATTAGATAAATAAAAATCTTCGAAAATTATGAAAAGATAAATTGCACCAAAACTTGGCTAATTTCCAAGAAACGTCAAAGTCCATTAATCTTTGAAACAAAATTTAAGTATTTATCGTAATTTGATATTCTCTGAAGTATAAGACGTCTTGATTATTTTGTTCCCCTTTGTAACAATTTAAACAAAAATCAAGTAAAAACGGAATTTATTACATTTAAATTAAAATTATCCTTCAACTCAATCGATAGAATGACCTTAGCCATCAGTAATTAAATTGTTTCAGTTTAGAGAATTCGTCGTCACAAAATTTCATTAAAAGGGATCGTCCCCTTTCACTTCGACTTTGTTCAAACATCTGTCCCTATTTTCTATTTGGAAATCTGCTCATTGTTTGACCATTTTCTTTATATAGACGTTTCATCCTTCATTATTGGAAAGACCTTAAAAATAAACTGAAAAGAGCCCACATGTACCCTAGAACATAGTTAATATTCTAAATTTTAATATTAGGTGCCATGACATAGAGGTCGCATACTAGAAGGGTAATTATTGGTCGTTAGGGCCCGCATGCATTTAGCGATAATCCTTACCTTTCATTACTACGGTATAGTCAAACTATGTCCCCGAATAACGCTTGCATCGACCGATCATTTTTAATAGTCGTTAGGCGGAATGCGAAGACTCCCCCAAGCTAACTGAAGTTATCGCCTAGTGAAATTACATCCTTATTGCAACCCTTTAATGTAGGTTTCTAAATCTACAGTAATGGTCTCAGAGTGATAAAAACGTCCTTTGTATGTAATAATAGTCAGTATCTTTTTATAATTGTTACGAACTGCCAATCAATCAGTCTTCAATTACATCAGCTGTGTAAGATTTATGAGGTGGGAATAACATAGCGGCAAACAGTAGGGGCAGGTGTGGGATGCCGCGCTTCATAGCACATCAAAAGGCTCATTCGCTTCAATACATCCAGGCTATCGATGCCTATATTCTATCAAATTCAATGATGTATCAAAAAGAAATACCACAACATTCAGAGAAACGTAAATACTTTATTTGTACGTTTTCTTTTATATATAGCATAGCATACACTACACTTTCATAAGATGAAATGTCGTCTAAGTTCCTAACTAGTATGAGTAAAAGGTTTGTAATTTTATATGTATTTAAAATATCACTTTGTTAGTCTATCAAATTAAACAAAAACATTTTTTCTCTTTACTTATTTTGCTAAATTTTATATTCATCATCATCATCTCCTTATCCTACTCCCGTAGGGTCGGCGCAACAGGTTTTTGTCCTCCACATAACTCTATCATACGTCATCTCAGTCATCACTCCCTTTTTGATCATGTCACCTTTTACACAATCCATCCATCTCTTTCTAGGTCTACCTCTACCGATGTACCCTTCCACACTCATAACTAACGTTCTCCTTGTAACATGCGATTCATCCCTCCTCATAACATGCCCATACCATGCTAACCTTTTACTCCTAACCTTCTCTATTATGGGGGCTACTCTCAAACTTCCTCTATATTCTAAATTTTATATTCGTTAATACTAAATTGCTAAGCTAGGAAACTAATTTAAAAGTCTTTCTCTCGAGTTCCCGTCGTTCGAGCACGAAACTAGATTCGTTTCGTTTTAAACTTAAAAACTGTATTTTTGCAGTAGCGTCTGAGTGCTCATTCAAGAGGCAAACTTTCAAATGGTTCAGTACTCGTGAAAAGCACAAATTAATTAGATTTGAAAATTCCAGTTGTACGTAAAATGATTTACTTTGAAACATTATAATCTATTTAATATGCATTTAAAACAGTTGTTAATATCAAATTATTGTTTCGTTTTTCTAAATAAAAATTGTTAAACTTTAAATTCTTTTAGTCTGAAAGTTTTTTTATTCAAGGAAAGTAAACATTGTTTCAGCCGACATGAACAATCAAACAAAAAGTTTTCGGCGAAAAGATTTTTCTCTCTGTGTATTTATAATTCTCTAGCGGTTTTAACCACGAAATTGCGTAGCCGCGTATTTCACGTAAATTTTACATTATGTATTGTTCTTTATAAAACATATACTGCATTGTTGTAAGAATTCTGAATATTGAGTTCATTATATTGATATAAGACATCAATGTTGTTTCCAAAGTTTATGCAACGATGCATTGATTGCATGGTTGATTACTATTAATACAAATAAAAACGCATGAAATACGTGATTTTTTCATACAGAACGAAAATGATTATAGATATACCCAATATTTTAGAATCACTTTGATGATAAGAGACAGATTGAAAGTCCATTTCGGGATAGGTTTTATGCATTTTCATATTTTGTTCATTTTACAGTGAATAAACAAATCCTTTACAATTGGAATCGTATACCAGATGATGTTACGTGATGTTATTACAGAGGACTGTCATAAAATAAACAAAAACATACAATTTGTAACATAATTTATTGAAAATAATAAACTTCTCTTTCCTTTTATTTCTAATTCCGTAATCCAAAATATTTTAATTTTAGCATAACTACAATTAAATTAACAACAATTGTTGTTACGTGTATACTAAAAGCGCTTACTTTAATACAAAATTCAGCTCTCATTAATAGACAGGAATTAATTCTTTACATTCTCATACAAAGTAATCAATTTAAATATTCATATATACAAGTAGCGTAAATAAAAATTATAAACTGATTATTGTTAATCAAACTTACAGTCCCAACTTTTATTGCCGTACTCAGAATTCTTTTTGAGATTTAATTCCTTAACGATCAATTGACGGTTCTCTGTGAGTCAATCTAGCCGTGTCTACACGTTAAAATTTTACGCCAAACTAAAATAATTTTTTCTCCTCCGTACTAATTTAGTCTTTGTTTCTAGTTTTCAAAATTATTATTAGACAAATTGCTAAAATTAAACGATTCAAGTTGTATCTATACTTAGCTTCAAGCAAAAATGTACCTCAAAAATTATTATTTTGTATATCTATGAACTTACATTAAAATAATTGAGAAATTGTCTGAAATAATAATTTACGTTAGAAATCGATATCAATAGTACATTGGGATTTAATTATTTAAGTGCTTTTAATTACAAGTGCTCATAATAGGCTAAAAGCTTTTTATATGAAGCTTTAAATAATCGATTATTCGTTATTTTTGCCCAACGTATATTTTTAACCAGTGCTTCGACTTAATAACTCTAACATTAACCTAAATTTTACAGGTCCCTAATACTCGACCGCTTTAAAGCAGGATCAAACAAATAATTCAGCGTGTATTACCAACAAATTATCATAATACTAGCTGTCGCCCGCGACTCCGTCCGCGTAGATTAAAAAAAAGTAGCCTATATGTTGTTTCAGAGTATACTTTACATCTATGCCAAAATTCATCGTGATCCGTTGAGTAGTTTAGGCTACAAACTCTAACAAACATTCATCCAACCATCCAACCATTTAAACATTCGCATTTATAATTTTAGTAAGATATATAATTGCCGTTTATGTTTATTGGCACTTGTTTTAACATTATTTTATCTAAATTATATTTACAAGCGTCTATTGATTGTCGATTACGAAGGGATGTGAAACCCAAAGGAACTCCATAATGAAGTTATGTACTTCTAGCTGTTTATGGTATTTTAACGGGTTCTTTTGAGAGTTAATTTGTAAGTAGCTGAGAATGAAACATCCTAAGAATTATTAATTATATTTTAATATCACTTTTGGCGTAACTTTCGTCAATTTTATATGACTAGTAATTTGTGCATTTATTAAAATGCTTAAATATCTATTTACCATGACTTATAACAAAGCCTGATGATGATGATGACTTATAACTTAATCGTACTTAATTTATTAGTTAGTTAAGAAAGTTACCGGAATATACAAAAATTCCATTCATAGCTTAAATGAAATTATAAGGCACTGCCTTATACAATTACTAGCTCATTACATAAGAGAATAGCTATTACAATACATCTTGGCTTATGTCCTTTGAATGTAATGAAATCTTTTATTTAAAAGACATAGTAATTAAGATGTATACATTTTTTTAATTGACCTTATCTGGCGGTGATGAAACGTCTCAACATCATTATTATAATGTAAACCAGTAGTCAAAGCAACAAGCAATATTTTATGCACCTATCTATATTAAGAGTACAATTATTTACATATTAAGTTACACTATTCAATATTCCATGTATAAGTCTCGTAATAGTCAACAATAAATATGGACGATTAACTACATCGGTCTCAAAGTGTTGTTCAATTCCGATTTAATTTACATTGGTTCGTATAATAAAAGTTGGCAAGCTCTTTCAAAAATTTACAAAGTTCCTTTTTTTCCGAAAGCGCTATTTTAAAGGAACGTGTCTAGCTTTTAAATTTTTAAAATCAACGGCACGCAAAGGCTATAGAGGTGTTTCTTCACCGGACTCACATTGCGGCAATCTTATAACTCTAGGTCCGGCTAACACTCCGATACCATCCAAACAAGACCTTCTATTTGCAATTACGTCCCTTAAAAATGCTCTCCGAGGTCCCGCTAAGTCCGTCCCAGTTATCGATCTAGTAATTCTTCGTAAAGCGGGTAATTTTAATGCCTCCTCATAAGGCGGAGGTTCCTCGGTAGGTGTTGTTTGTGCTCGACCTCCAAATGGATCCCGCGAGCAAGTGGGAGACAATTCTCTTGAATAGTATAATGTATTCTCTCCGTCTCTTCTCACTTGTTGTTCTGATATCAATTGGTAATTAGGTGAAGTGTTGTTTGTAAAATCATCTAATATTTGCCTCGCACTCCTAGCTGTTGTTAACACTCCTGCCCATGATCGCCTATTTTGTTTGATATCAAAAGATCTAGTACTTCCAACGATGTTACTGCTTGAATGAGTACTTGCTATTAGTACTTTGGGTCTTCGAGGAGGTTCATCAAACGATGCCGCTTTTACTGTTGGCCTGTTGTGTCTGTTTTCTGATTCTATATCGATTAGAACAGGATTATTGGTGTTTTCAGTTGGTTCTTCTCTAAGAGCAGCATCAATACGCATAGCCTCTGAATAAGAAGGTACTAAGGCACAGTTACCTCGAATCGCGGCGAATAATTCAAGACTATCGACAGTAGACGCGTGAGATAGAGGAAGTGTGCGAGGTGGTCGTGGTGCTGAAGAGAGTACAGCGCTTTGCTCATCAGCGAGATTCCAAGCGTAATTCGTTGCTGGTACAGGAGGCAGTGTATCCGATAGGTGTGTATCCAAATCAAGCTGTCGACTCGGATCTAATTCATAGTTTGTACCAAAAATTTTCGTGATCTGAAAGAAAATAAAAGTTAAATTCTGTTCGTTCATCTGCTAGTTCTAAATGGAAATTGAAAATATAATTTACATATATATTATAAATTACCGTATAATGAACGTAAGCTGTATTACATTCAATAACAATTCGTAGAGGCCATGATAGAAGCAAACAAGACAATGTCCAAAATAGTATCTGTGAGGAATACCATGGACATCGATCTGCTTCTCTGTAAACGATGAATACATTTTAAAATACACACGGAAAAATATTTTTAATACTAATTTTTGAATTTGTTATTGAGAAGAAGCATACCTGTAAGCTACCATGTATTCCTTAAAAGAACTGACACCTATCAGATCCAAGCCCTCCCGCATTTCCATGAAGTCATCGAAACGTTCATGTTCCGCGAAAAATCTTGATCTTTGATCTTCAAATTCTAAAACACAAAACAAGTTATACCACATGAAAAATAGAGAATAAATAACAACACTTTAAATCATACTACATAGTAAAATTATAAATGCGAGTTTACATGGATGGATGGATGTTTGAGAGTTTGTAGCCTAATCGGATGAACCGATTTTGATCAAATTTGGTACAGATGTAGAGGGTAGCGGACGGAGTCGCGGGCGAAAGCTAGTAGATATATAAGAGTTAGATCGAATCTATGCGTGTTAATTATATTTAGAAAATTTTCACTTTTTAAAGAAGCGTCTAACAGAACATTTGAATCATAATGTCCGCCCTTTGTGACGAAAAATTGAATTGATCATTTTCCTAACTTGTAGAATATTTCCTTTTTCGTTAGACTTACCGCTAGCAGCCTCGATATTAGCGAAAGCAAATCCTTTACTGAATCTGACTTTAGTAATTGGTGTTTTTGAGTCCAGCACCAAGTTCCTGGAGGCATCTCTTTGACCGCAGCACGCGTGTGCGAACGACGTGCTCGCACTGTGCGTGTTCACTCGCTCATAGTATACCTAGTATAGAAGACTAACTTTACTTACAAAATGAATAATATCTATACTATGAATGATTATAGTAGACAGTAATTCATAATTGAACTTAACACATTGATAAGTTTTTTTTTTATAT
>NW_013525224.1:2335631-2345653 GCF_000836215.1 Papilio polytes
ATATATATATATATATAATAAAAGGGGGCAAATAAAGCGAATCTTCAGGTAGCTTTTTAGTGTACAAGTTTTGTTATAATATTAAAACGACATAAGCTATATTTAGCTATTATAAAATGAATGTTACAATTTTAGTAACTATTTTATAATTAAATACAATATCACGATTGTTTGTTTCTATTTGTGTTCTATGTTGTAATTTCCATGCAAGCATGGTTCCTTACTCGATATTTATAACAGGGTAGTGTTTAATCTACAATCTACACGAGGGTTTAGCACGTAACCTCTTTTACACAAGGGGAGAACAACAAGGCAGTGCATAGCAGCATAGGATAGTACCGATTTGGTTGTATAGTACAGTTTGAACGTCGAAACAGAACAGTACTGGAGTATGTATACGTTGAAACAATGCTCTACTGTCTGCTGCTCTGCGTCACAGTTCTGACCCCGTGTGAAACTAGCATTGGTCACGCACCTGTGTAGTCGTGTAAGCGTCTCCGTTGCGGTACCTCGTCACCTGCCGCTTGCGCCGCACGTAATGGTAGCAAATCGCTTTCCACCTGTGTATATGAAAGCAATTTAATATTCAGCTATATAAGTACGAGTCGGGAATATCCTATACGACATACGGTTATTGGTAAAATTGTTAATTTTTATTTTGAATCAAATATATTAACATTAATGTCGAAGTTAAAGAGAATGTTTCTAGTCGCGTCATAAAATATTAAAATTGATTTTAATTAATGTTCCATACCATACTCTAGGCGTTGCATTCCTCATAGCGTGCACTCTCGTGCTGACTGCGGCGACATCCACACGTCTCGCCAGCTGTATCCTAGCTGTACTGTGGTAGCACTCCACTAGATACACTAAATAAAGCAGTAGAACGAACGCTATCGGTATATACGCGTAGCCAACGTCGCATGGCGACTCACGAACTGTTCGCTTTATTGGAAATCTGAAACAAAACGTTTTTGAGTGGAAAAATTGAATTTTTGCTCTAAGAGTCTATGTACATTTTTAATTGTGCTTATCCAGCCATCATATCTACATTGTTTGCTGTTTCCAGTTAGTTACCAAGGGTTATTTTTATTGTTACAAATACTGATTTCGACGATAAAAATGAGAAACAAGTTAACGCAAAAACACTAATAGTTTGCTGGCCTTAGTTTATATAATTAGCAAAGATTGTACAATTAACTTTATGACGTCATGAATTTTAATTTGAAGGATTCTTTATAAGAATAAAATGCTCAAATAAATCAAAATAACGTATGCTTTTACGCGTTAGACCAAAGCGGCATAATAAATAAACGCCATCCATTTGCAAACGGAGAAATGTACGTCATAAAATATTAAAGGTTGTTTACGAAGTTTGTTTCGAGTGTAGCCGTGGGAGGATCCTGAAAGGCGCGATCTAAAATTAGCCTCACTTAAAATTAATTTTAACAGATGATATTTGGATTCTAGTTTTTTATTTCAATATTTATTACATAGAATTGACCTTTTTCGTGTAACAGAGTATACGTACACAAAAAGTACAAAAAAACACAACAGTATTGAATTAGACAAAGAAAAATTATACAAAGAGACTACACAACAATTTCATTTTCTTCTAGAGTTTTTAATTTAATTTCTAATAACCTAACTCGTATTTTGAACTATTGAAAATTAGTCTGTTAAAATCTCGTGAAACAAAGTGATGACAAAATTTAATAATAGCAAAGACATATAGAACAAAAGAGGTCTAACTAAATATGACAATTATCTTTGAGCATCAGGATTATTCTATGATTAGGCGTTCACTGGCCACTTTAGACACATAATATTGACATCGTATCACTCACGTATTAAGATCGATGAGTTCACGGTCTATCTCGGCGGTGTTGCACCAAGCAACGGAACTGAGGCAGCCCGCGATCATTAATGTCAGCAGGAAGCACTTCCAGTTACCCTCCCGCCGTAGCACCCCGCCCAGGCTCTGCTGACGAGGACGCTGCCAAATAATATCACCATTTGAAAGTAGAAAAAAAATCAACTGAATGTTCTATTGCCATTTTCGGTCGTAGTAGACATTTTAATTGCTACGCCGTAGCAACGTTACTGTATGGACTATGAGTTCCACTACTGAAATGTATTGTGAATAAGTGGCTAGACAATTTTGTAACAAATGTTTCGGTAGTGAAAAGTCACTACGTTGGTATGGCGTAGCAATTTAAATACTATAAAAGTACCATGCGGTTGCGAAATATGTTGAGTACATGTTTTAATGTTTCGCTTGTATAAATAAAAACTTAATTAATCAGAAACAATTTTTTTACATAAACTAATCGAGGCGTTTGTATTAATTTTTCAGATAAAGAAGTGTTGAATTTGTAAGCTTTGTAAATGTTGATTTAAAACAATAAATGTATACAAAAATCGTACATAGCTTAACATACTGTAGCAAGGCTGACAGAATCACTCTCTCGTTATTGATTTCCCGCATATTCTTTGTTTCATGTAACCAGACACAATGGAATTCGATATAAGCACCTATTTTTTATCAAGTACACTCTGTATATTTTATTTTGTCTTGTCATATTATTACAACTTTGGATATAACAAAGATAGCAATACTTGTTCAGAAACTTTAGGTTATAATTGAGGTAAATAATTTACAGTTACTCAAATTAGTTATTCTTATGTTTTAATTTTCCATTCACTTATAATTCACAGTTTGTAAAGTATTGAATGACAAATTAAAGCCGTTCAACGCGGATCGATTTAATTCTAATTTTGATAACACATTTGTTTTCGCTATTAAGTCAAATTTTCAACTAATTACGTTACGACACAGTAGTCTAGCGTAGATCTTGATTTGCTTTCCTAAAAACAACTTGAAATATTCCGTACGAACTAAATAAACTAAATAGCTAAACTAAATAAATCCGTACGAAAAATATAGTTTCTAAGTGTTGCCTTGTGTAACAACTAAGTATTTGACCTTAGTTGACTTCTTCATTTATAAATATCATTCTTTTAGTAGTTTATTAATCATCAAACTTTGTTTTACTATTTGGAAACAGTTTACAGTTAAACAAAACAAATATAGATAGGTTATAAAATATGCAAGTTAAGTAGCTAAGCTCTACAGGTGTGGATCAATAATGACGCAATACAATTCTATTTTGAACCGACGTTGTTTACTATTTGTGAAAATGAAGTCTAACTTTAAAGGTGCATATTGTCGGATGTTTCGCAGTGTTATGTAACACGTTACACGACGAACATCTAATTCGCTTGTTTCGAATGTTATATAACACCGAATGCCGTCTGTGCATACGCATTTTAAAACAAATCAGTGATTGACCATTACTCGTTTACCACTTGTTGTTACATACTTATAACAACAAGTGGTAAACGAGCAAGCGGCCGCCTGAATCCTGAATGGCAAAGCGACCCATAGACATCCGCAATTGCAGATGCGTTGCCTACCCTTATTCGACAGAGGAGGAGACGCACATAAAGAGGATGTTTGCCCTTCCTATGCATCTCCTCCGTCAAATCCACATCCCCTTCCCATCCTCTCCTTAAAAGAAGAAGGTGGTAAAGAGAAAGGGACTTAAATTAGGCCTCCGGAACCACACTCATCATATGAAACACGGAATTGCTTCCATTTCACGCCTGTCTTCTGTGTGGTCGTGGTATTACACCGGGCGTGCCGGCCCATTCATGCTAAGATGTTAAAGCGGGCACTACCACTGTTAATCAAATATTTAAAACACATCTTAAGCATTAACAAAAATAAGTTCTCATCTATAATTCATAAAAAATAAAGCTTTAGGTTCTAGCGTAAATAATTCATTAGCTAACAAAGTTTACAGACAGTAATCTAAAGTTTAATATCAAAGACTCATAGTTAATCAACTTTGAGGGTCTATCTTTCATTATATTAATAACATTAAGATTAAAATGTAATTTAAATAATTTTAATAAGGTGTCCAATTGCGAAGTCAGTCAGTCGAAATATTGCAATAGGAATAAATCTATACTAATATTAAAAGTGGAAAGATTTGTATTTTTGTATGCATTTGATTCACGCAAAAACTATTGGGCCGATGTTAAAAATTATTTTACCATTAGAAAGGTAATTGATCTGTGAGTAACATGGGTCATATTTTTTTTATTTCACGCGGGCGAAGTCGCGAGAATAAGCTAGTATAGAGTACAAACGTAATATAATTTGGTACAAAACGTTTTTCACAAACTAGCATTTCACTGTGACTAGTTTCTCAGTAAAGCTCGACATGGGTATTGAATTTTCAATTTAATTTATATTCACACTGAACGTCATCGTAAAATTAAATTATTTACTTGATGACTTCGCCCGCGTGAAATTAAAAATATAGCCAATGTTACGCACAGATAAATTACCATTCTAACGGTGAAAGGATTTTTAAAATCGGCCTAGTAGTTTTTAAGTTCAATACATACAAAAATACAAATCTTTCCTCATTATAATATTAGTAAACATGCCTCTTGGATCTAATATTTTGATAAGCCAATGATATAAGAAAGTTCGTTTTTAATACGGATAGAGACAGTTACAAAGTTGCAAGTTCTGAGGGTCCATCAAGAATATTTTCATAACGTCATCGACTTTGTATGAAAGTTTATAAGCTCGTTGTAGTTAAAAAATGTCAACATGACATTAACATTATAGCGCAAGTAACATAGTTTCCGATGTCGGAACGCCCGCGGCGCTCCAATAGCGACAGGTCAAGGCTCGCTTCATACCATGTCATGGTTTGCAACTGGCTTTGATGTTAAAGGATATGCCTTTATTAAAAATGACTCTGCAGTCGCTAGCAGTTTTAACTTTGACAAGCATGTGTTCAAAAAGTGATATTTTAAACACTAACTTTGTTAGCTTTTCGTTCGTTGTGCTATTCATACATTGGAGTTCGAATTCATTTAATCATCCTAATATTATAAATGCGAAAGTTTATATGGATGGATGGAGGTTTGTTAGAGTTTTTAGTCTAAAGGACTGAATAGATTTCGATGAAATTTGGTACAGATATAGAGGATAATATGGAAGAACACATAGGCTACTTGCATTTGTTTTTTTTTTAATTCCGTGCGGACGGAGTCACGGCGAAAGCTAGTTTTATATAAAATCATCATTTGTTTCCCTACTTGGGTTTGATACAATAGATTTTATCTTACAAAACATTCATTTATTAATTTAGTCATTAAATTCTTTATTTCACATTTGACGCAACATATTTTATAAAAAAAAAACAGTCATGTTTTGTATGTCTTATTAATTTCCAAAGCTGACTACGATCTACGATTTTTGTTCAGGGAATGATTACTTAACATCTGTTAATAAGACACTTCAGATGAATAAATTAATTTCTACTATTGACCTTTGATGGTTTGAATTCGTTACATTTATTCTATGATGCATTGCGTTTCTCTGCAATATGCTAAATAAAACAGTCTATTTGAAAGTCAAGGCGCGCGGTTGGAAGCAAATTTATGGTTAAGGCGGTTCAGAGAAAGGCGCTGGCCTTCTCCTTGTAACTTATAATATTATTTACAAGAAAACTATTTGTATGAAATGGTCAGGGCTTTTGTTACTCTGTTTTTATAATTTGCAACAATTAGTATAATAAATAACTAAAAATTAGCTATAAATATGCATCTATATAGTTGTACTTTTGTTATCATGTTAGATAGAAGAAAAACTTTCACGTAAACATTAAAAGGAAAAGCTCATAAAAAGGAGCTTTATGTGTCACATAATATCGTCATTGTGACATTCTCTTCAACCAAAAGGAGTATATTGATAGATGTCAATATAAATAAAAACCCTCTTGTCTTCTTGTCAATTAGATGAAGAGCAACATTTGTATTGTATTTTCTTTTGTTTTTGTCTATGTCATAGATGTTACATGTGTATAACAAGTTGTTATAATTATATGAGAATTCCTAACTCAATGTTTGTTTTAAACATAATCATTAAACTTAACTCTTACATTTAAAGTAGACTTAAATTACGAAGTTCGTCTTCTAATCAAGTTCCTTAAGTTGTTCTTTAGCTTGTTTTACGTTGTCCTTTGTAGTTTTCATTTATAATAAATAAAAGAAAATGAATTCTTGTTTAAAATTAACAAGGCAACGCATCTGCAATTGTGAATGTCTGTGGGTAGTGGTTGCTTCGCTATTTGGGTGAATTCAGGCCGCTATCTCGTTTGCCACCATATGATATAAAAAATATTACTGGGCAATCTTTCTATAAACCGCAAAGCAAAAATTGCATACTAGAAATAAAACCTACTGAGTAGGCATTTAACTAATTCATTAGTAGATATAAATGTTAAGTTCCATAACAAGCAAACAACACACAGATAGCATCTTTATTTACCCCAGGAATAGATGAACAGATAAAAGCATGTACACGTTAGTAACGAGTTCCCACTAATAACAATTATCTTTAATAAATCGTATACTGGGAGTTGGCTTCCCTTAGCTACGTTCGTTTTAAGAGAACACGTTAATATTGTATGGGGTCGGAACAGTTCAGCATACGTAATATAGTGTACGTTGGGGAATAGTTATAAACTAATATAGTTATATACGGTGTTCCGTACGTGAACACAATGAGGACTCGGTTGCTGGAAGCGAAACTAATCTAATGCGCTCCAAAGATCATTCGATTACTAACAGGTAATCGATTTTTCAAATGCTTTGTTCTATTTTAGACTCAATATCAATGTTGTTGAGTTAAGAATTATAATGGCTTAAAAGTAAAATATTGATTTACAAATTATAAACAATTTTATAATATTTGCTAACACAATTTTTATAGCAAAATATTTCTTACTAAGCGTGTACTATGAACGCGAACCCTCGGCCTGAGATATTATTACAAAACGTATTTTAAAATAATAAATCTTAACATCTCATTGAAATGTATAGAAAACGGTCACTCTCACATTAAAATGTAGCTTAATGTCTTGGAAATAGAGTTCAATTTACAATGCTCGATATGGTTTAACAAAAGGGTCATGTTTTTCCTTTCCATGCGGTTCTATAAAAAGTCCTCCCGAATAAAAAGGTATTATTACTATACGCCTTTCTGTTTTCGCGTTGTTTTCCCTAAGACAAAGAGAGAATCAATTATGCGCTTAAAATACTGGCTTGACAATACAATTTCTATAAGTCATCTTTTTTTAAAAGATATTATAAAGGTAAAAAGAAATGCAATAGTATTCAATTCATTAACAACGTGACTCTCATCTCGAATACTGCAGATGTACTTTTACATAACGGAATTTGGACCGATTCCAAGAACTCTTGAATTATATAATAATAAAGTTTATTATATAACAAAGTTTAACACCTGAAACGGGATACAACAATTCTAAGCACATAATTAGCTTAATATCAAAAAACTTGACACAAAATTAAAGTCTGAAAAGTGTAATACTAGCTTAATGAAAGTTAACTTAAACTTGTACTATTTCTACATTCAAAATAACTTAAACTACTTTAGTTTAACTTATTGATACTTTAAAAAAAATTAATAAAGCTCTGAAAACAAAACTTTCATTTCTAATTAAATAAAAGTTTAATAATTTTTAGTATTTCTGTAATTTCTTGAGTAAGTATTAAAATGTAGAAGTTTGAAAAATGCTTAAAAAATACGATACCTACCAAATCCTCATCATCGTCAGAAAAAATGTTTTCTCGATCCTGCGTCGTCATACCTCCTTATTGTGCACACACAAAAAACATTTCTTCATGGCTCACGCACACAATACACAACCCTCCATCACTAAACACTTTAACTGCATCCAAAGTTCCCCTTTACCTCACTGTATTCCAAAACTCATTGTTAACTTAGAATTGTCAACTGTTAACTGTCTAAACGATCAATATTACGAAATTATTAAAATTTAAAAAATGATAAAGAAGTTATCTATATTCGAAATTAAATTGGAATGTTTACGAAGCCGCTTTTCGATGTCGATGAAGCGAGCTTTCGGGGCGGAATGAGGGTGCTTACTGCGGGACCGAAGGGCGGGCGGAGTGCTGCAGCGTCCCGTTGTCATGGTAACACGGTACGTCGCTGCGGAGGGAAGCTTTTCTAATTCTATTTTGTTGGACGTAATTTTGAGAATACACATTTATAATATGCCAAAACCTTCGCTTTGTTTTAGTACATTTTTTCAGATTTGGACACATTATATCGTATTATATTTCATGTCTATTATCTATCCGATTTATTCTAAGAAACATTTAAAGTATATAAGAAAAAAAATGTTATTTAAATTAACCATTACACTATGTAATTTTAATAAAAAAAAAGAAAAGGTTTTTTTTTCGGGTTCGTTCCATTGTTAGTAAAAATCTGTACTACCATAAAAACGAACAGAATGCAAATCGGGGGAAAGGTGAATTTTATTTCGTTGGCCGCTACGGAGGTGATTTATGTTGGTACGTGCCGCTCGTAAGTAATTACATATACACGAAGGAGCTGAAATATTAGGGTTGGCATTCAAATTAAATTTACGTCCGAGATTTGATCGTAAATCGTTATAGTCTTGGACTTAAGTGTACTAGGCTTCTTATAAAACTCACGATTAAATACAATAAAAATTAAATATTTCAAAGAAAAAGATAGCAGGAGACCTCTGTTTTTATTTTAATGAGTATAGAAATTGTGTAATCATTTGAAACGATATACTTACGGTACCAAAAAATAATTCTAACAATTTGTTCCGTAAATCTCTACAGACTAGTATTGTTATATTTATTTTGTCACAGAATGAGCGGGATGGCAGTATTGTTTTAATACATTTGTTAATAAAATGCAGACATGTAAAGGAAAATTTAAACAAAACTCTTTGTCGTGTGCCTGTGAGTTGATTCCATAGCTTCCCGAATACGGAAGGGAACGTCTGCGTGTATTCCCCGGGGTCTCTTGTTAATCGGATTTTACGACTTCCAAAGAAAATAGGGTCGCAGCCATTTGACAAAAATAAAAGGTGGTATTCGGTTAAAAATCTATGTCCTATAAAAAAATCAATTCCTATTAAGGAACCTAAGTTATTAAACTAGATTCGTAAATTGTTTTTTAAAGCAAGCAAAAAAAAAGCATTATCGTAAAAAAAATGTAACACAGTAAAAAATAGACATTAGTGATCAAAATATATTGAATTAAAATAAAATTTCTTACACAGACTGAATTTATGTTATGGTTCAATTTGGATCTAACCTATTGCGATATTTCAATTTAGCAAATTAGTTTGTCATCACTTTTTTTATAAAACATATAAAAATTGCAATTAATGAAATAAAATAACCACCATATAAATATAAATTTAGGTGTATTTAAGCTTCGTTTTTAATCAAAAATTAATTAATAGTGCAATTTATGTTCCAATGCTGGCACGTCGCAATGATATCCATTGAGGTCGTGTCAACCGCACTCCGCCTATCAATGATCATGAACACATTACAACATGCACTTATAAACAATATTGTCAGAACCTAATTAAATGGGTTTATTTGGAGGAAAACTATCTATTAAAATAGTAAAATACCAAGCTATATTTACAATTCATTGTAACCTTTATTTACTAATCTATATCTATACGAATATTGTAAAGAGGACATATTTGTATTTTCGGATTTTTGTTTGTATTGAAATAACTCGATCACTACTAAGTCGATTTAAAAAAATCTTTCTTCATATAAAAGCTACGTATAATTTGTATGTATTGAAATAACACAAAAACTACTGAGCCGATTTCAAAAAGTTAACCGTTAAGAAGCTACGATATCAGTGAGTAAGGTAGGCTTTTTTACTATTTTTTTTTAAATTTCACGCTGAAAAAGTCGCGAGCAACAGCTATACTTTCCATGATAATAGTATAACATAACGCTTTTTTTACAATTCGTTATAACTCATATGTACTATTATACAAAGCGTAAACACACACTTCTTTGTTGCCTAAGATGTCAAA
>NW_013525224.1:2345888-2355249 GCF_000836215.1 Papilio polytes
TAAATCTATACTATTAGTTATAATAAAGTGTAAACACACACTATTTTGTTGCCTAAGATGGAAGCAATTGCAGCATTTTTTGGAATGATTCTTTTTTTTAATAAAAATACCTACACTTACGTAAGGCTTTAGGCTATATATTTTCACGCCATTAAACTTAGGGGGTAAATATTTTGGATAAAAACCCTAATGTGGGAAAGAGACCATAAGTTACTGCCAACATCAACGAAGCAAGATTGCCAAGTTTTGTTATGTCATGTCATTTTGACATTTGCACTTGACAATTAGACACATATAAACAATAAAATAATTGTATACTGATGAAATCGCACGGGAACAGCTAGTCTTTGATAAAATTTTGGGTTCAAAAATTTAATTAATGTCATTCACAGAGTTGGGATTCGTGTCATTCACAGAATTTTTAATTTTCGTTTTCCTTTTATACTTCAAAGCGAATCCAGTAAAACGAAATTGCAGATTATTTTTACGTACAATAATAGAAAATTGTTATCTGTTTTTTATTCGCAAATTTTTATGAATTTCGGTGGGTTTTTTACTCTTCATGTTAAAAGTAAACGAAGAACTGAATTTATAAAACAAATCATCAGAACTTGACCACATAATAAAGATGAAATCTCGCTCTTGAAAGTCAAATGAGCGAATGCTTAATGGCGTGTTCAGATTGTAATGGTTCAATACGCGGCGTCGTATCGCGTAACACTAATCTCCTCGACTATGAATTCACCCTCGTTCATAATGCGATACTGTAATAAATATCAGCTTTATTATCAAACCTAGAATATAAAAATCCTTTAAAGGCGCTTCTATCTCCTTTTTCATTACACCACTTTCTAATGTGTGCAAAAAAGTTACATAGTTTTCCAAAATATGGTGAGGGTTATATTCCTGGTCAAACTAAATTTGTAACGTGTTATTTTTCTGATTACCTAAAAGTTGTTGTTAATGTATAGACATTTAAATATTTAAGGAGAATGAGGTAAGTAAAGAAAAATCATAAATTACGAAAAGATACGATAGCGAAAACCCACGCTTAAAGAAAAAAAGGTTGTTACAGAATTCAGTAAGCAGGATTTAGACTCTTTATAGAGTAGCCTCAATCCTGTCCTCACTCAACAGCACAGTATGAACAATGTTCAGTATATACAGCGTGTTCCTTCATTATACCTCGTCGCCCTCATTACACTGCGCAGCGGATAATGTGACGGATAGTTTCTGATCACTTTCATGCGACCAAAGCTATGGAATTTATTTTTGGACTAGCCTTTTACCGCGACTTTGTGAGAGCTGTTTTAAAAAATCTAGTAAAAATCATAGTCTGTTCATTAGTGATAATGTCGCTTTCCAATGGTAAAAGGATTTTTTTAATCAGTCCAGTAGTTTTTGAGTTTAATAGTTAGATTAGAAAGATTAGCAGTTTTTTCTTTGTTTCAATTAATACCCTCCTACTTAATTCTAGAATTTCAGTAATGATAGTATTAGTAACAACAGAAATGTCAATTTATAAGTTACTCGTAAAAATATTTTACAATCTCCCAGCGGCAAAGACTAATAAAATTCATTTTCTAACGACGAAAAGGCAATTATGTGAAGAGTACTTCTCTCAGGGCTCGAACTTAAATTGAGGAAGTCCGTTCATTTGATAAATATCTCTAATGATTTCATTTCAAAGAATTCTCAAGTTTTTTCCGGAAGATCTGATGTCGACAGACAATAAAACTTCTAGTTTATGAACACAGACTAGTATAACAACCATTTGTTTTAAAACTGCACAGTCACTCAGCACTAAGTATAGACTATTGGTAATCTACACTAAGGGTCTTCTTTAACATTTTAAGTCTGTAACATTATAAGTCAACAAGTTCGTTATCGTTGCAGATAATATAATATGAGATAAATTTTTGATGGGAGAGTAATAAAAAGTGGCGATAGTGAATGACGTGGGTTGTAATAACATAATGCGGGGCTAGGGCGCCGTGACGTCGCGACCGCACGGCGTCTATCCGAACATCGTTCCTCTCAGAGAAAGCTCGATACAATCGCTGCGGAATTTTTACTCAATCTATATGAATAAAATAAAGAAAAAATATTTGTAATTTTGGATTTCTCTATATATTGAGATAATTTAAAAACAACTGACCCGATTTCAAAATCTTACACCATTAAAAAGCTATGTTAACACTGAGTAAAATAGGCTATATTTTTAAATTTCACGTGGACGAAGCCACAAGAAACAGCTAGTAATTGATGAAACAAATGTTTCAAAAACTCGTTACTAGAATTTCAGATCGTTAATAATGATGTATGATTCTATCTCATGTAATTATTTTACACACGTATTTAACATTTTAAATATTAACATTCCAATTAAACGTTTGTTTTGTTCATTTTTCTTTAAACTGTTATTTTTTTAAATGACTTATACTTTCATCTTAACACTTTCATCCCTTAAGAACATAAATAAGTGAAATAAGAAAATTTATGCATACCTACCCTTAAAATATAAATCTATCGCAGAATCGTTTCCGAAACAATCCAATGACTCAGCGAAGCTTTATCGACTAGTCAGGGGTTGCCAAATGTGTCCGCAAAGCCAAGGTCAAGCTATAGACTATGCAGTAACATTCAATGTAAACAAAAACCTATCTAAATGAAACCAGATACGATCCAAATTCGTATATCTCTTTATTGGTACAAATATCAATAACAATAATAGATACATTGCTTATGAATATTACTTAGCTACAATCGATTATTTTAGGCGTAATAATATATGGGAACCACCTTTTTTGAGTTAGTCGCTTTGCTGTGATTTTATTTCCTATTCCGCCACAAAACGATTACAAACTCCGTTTTAAATAAAGTACGATAAACTTTATAATTTACGATGTGCAAAAACAATTTAACAAAATCCGAACACGTTCTTTTTAATCTATGATTCTATCTACAAGCTACACACACGTGCTTGAAGTGTGACGATTTGTTCGCGTCCACTGGAGTAATCAATTTAGCCAATTGGATACCGTAAATATTTCCAATTGCTGGACGACTGAGAAGAATAGCGTCGTTTCTATTAACAAGTACTAGATATAAAAATGCTTAACAATACTTTATTAGAAAAATACAAATAGATATATAAAGTGCTAAACGACTGCTAGAAACGGTTTATTACATTTTGTATAAAGAAATATGGAAAAAGGTCGCTAAAATTGGCTTCTCCAAAAGGAGTTAATGAATAAATTTGAAATAAACATTTGTGTTGACAAAGTAACTTCGAGGCACAACGAAATGAGCGACTCCTAATGGTCTGTGAAATGAAATCGTTCACGTAGAAATATTTCCAACCTTTGAGAATTCAATATCTTGTTGCGGAGTAAATATTCTATTTCCGCGGGGCGATGGTCTGAGATTTAGATGTCAGATGGCGTTTAAGATTGCAACGTTATATTTCAACTAGAAATGCAATATTTTTTTTATTTCGTATTTAGATATCTATTAGTATTGAGATATTTAATTATGTAACCAGTGGCTAGTTATCACTCGTGCGCAAAAGCTTTGCCGATAGCTTCATGACTTCACGTCGATGTTAATGAGAGGGGCTCATCGGCAAACCTTTTATGAGCGGCTATCATAGTAATGTTAAAAAATATCGAACACTTGAATAATTTTCCACAATTCTTTTGTTTTTTGTTCTTGTTTTATCTGAAAACTAATAATTCTAGCAGTAATTAAGATACAAGTAAGATTAAGGTTGTAAGTAAGGAGTTATGGCTTTTAAATTGTTGCATTTAGCACATAAAATATGCATAAATACGGAAACAGTAGCGCATGCAAAACTTCGCCAATTATAGTTTCTAGATTGACTTAGCTAGTAGGAATAGCATTGTGATATATTCAGAAGTTAGAATGTTCGCTTTCCCAGTGCTAAGTTATTGTCAAGGCTATAATTCACAAGTCATTCGGTACAACTTGAACTTGAAATTTTATTTACATAAAAGATAGAATTAGAAAAACATTATTTTATTGTTTACATTTGTCAAATTCTTAATTGCAAATATCAAAATACCAATTATCTCACTATGGCAATTTTGCTTCCTTGGCAGCAACTTATGGTCTCTTTCCCACATTAGAGTTTTTATCCAAAATATTTAGCTCCTAAGTTTAATGGCGTGAAAATATATATCCTAAAGCGTGACGTAAGTGTAGGGATTTTTATTAAAAAAGAATTATTAAAAAATATGCAGTGATGGCTGACATCTTAGGCAACAAAGAAGTGTGTGTTTACGCTTTATTATAATAGTATAGATTTGTCATTAATACTTTTCCTTTGACTACAAGTCGTTCCGCTTCCTTCCGATACTTGACCTAATTTTAAAGCCTCAAAACCATCTCTTGCCAATTTACCGCCAACGAAAGCGTGCCTTATCTTATTTTTATTCAAGGAACATGATGGAATGATTTTATTTTGTTCTGCTGTGTTTTTTTTGTGATTGACAATAATGCTAATAAAATAATTTCCATTACTACATTATTAAATTTAGAAATAAAAATTAGATTACTGGCTAGTATTATTTCCGAAATTTTTATAACCTTTTGTAAATACTAGTGTTAAAAGTTAATGTAACATCACACTACAAGGTTATGAAAATGTATGTTGTTTAGACAAATGTTTATATTGTTTAAAGCAATTCAGATAAAGTCTTAACTTCATTTCTCAAATACAACGATAAGCAACATTCTAATAGTAATATATCGAAGAATTCAGATTAAGTCAAAACTCAGTTGAAAGACATTTCCATCGACCTCTTCACTGTGCATTTCAAGATGGAATTTCTAAAGCAAATAATTTGGATGAAGTGTGTCTTTTCATATCTTTTTGACTTGAACAGGTACTCGACCTGAGAGCACTTTGTCGCTCTTACACGCTCGTCTCCCTCCTCCATACAATGCTTCTCTTTGTTTCTATCTTCCAGTGAATATTTAATCGTTTTAATTTATTTCTTTACATCAAACTAGCTGTTTCTCCTGACTTCGTCCTATGCTATGTTACTCAGGGATAACGCAGATTCCTAATTATGAAAGAAGTTTTGAAATCGGCCTAGTAGTTTTTGAGTTATTTCAATACATACAACAATACAAATCTTTCCCCTTTGTAATGTTAGTATGGATAGCAAAACACAAGAAATTAACTTGTTAAAAGGGACAAGTCAGTAACATCATAACTGAGTTTTGTTCCTTAATATTGATCTGAACTGAAGTTACATATGTGAAAGGGGTAATTACTTTGAATGTTTAATTTCAAACCGATTTGTTCTCCAAATTAAGCATTTGTTTTCTACAAAATTTGCATTTACATCTACATTCTTCATTTTTCATTAATGTTATGATTAGAGATTATTCCACGTGAATTTAAAAGTATAGTGAATAAAAAGCGAATTCTGGTGTGATTCATTACCGTGTGTGTGGAGGCCTGTAATCTGCTCTCCCTTCGGACTTCCATTTGTGAGGGATCGTTAAGTGACGTCACGGCGGCCATGTCTGCAGATAATACGTCATAAAATAAATTACTGTCGTTATGCGTAGCGAGGGAAGCCCGCGTGTAGGAGTGAGCGACGTTGATGGGCTATTCAGGCTAGATGTATCATAGTCAGTATATCAAATTGCATTATAGTAATTGCTTTTCGAAATAATAAATATATATCTATACTAGCAGTCGCCCGCGACACCGTCCGCGTGGAATACAGAAAGAACAAAAGTAAGTAGCCTATGTGTTCTTGCAGACTATCCTTAACATCTTACATCTATACCAAATTTCATCGAAATCCGTTCACCCGTTTTGGCTACAAACTCTAAAAAACATCCATCCATCCATCGATCCATCCATCCATCCTTCTAAACTTTCGCATTTATAATATTAGTATGATCTATACTATTATTATAAAGATGAAATTGTTGTACGTATTGATATAACTCAAAAACTACGCGGGCGATTTAAATTCTTTCACCATTAAAAAGCACCGTTATCACTAAGTAACATAGTCTATATTTTTTATTTCACGTGAATGAAGTCGGGAGCACCATTTAGTGTATTATTACTTCATGCAGACGAAGTTTCAGGACTAATTTCGTTAAGCAACCTCTTTTTTTATATAACATAAGGTAGCAAACGAGCAAGCAGCCACCTGAATCCATCGAAATGGAAAGCGACCGCTGCCCATAAACATCCGCAATTGCAGATGCGTTGTCTACCCTTAATTGACGGAGGAGGAAACGCAACTAAAGAGGACAGACAATATCATTATTAGGACATCAGATTATCTATGTTTACGACTAATCACAGATAATCTTTTTTGTTCATTATGTCAACAGAAATATTATTAAAACTCAAGGAACATATCAACTTGAGAAATGACGGCCTTGATGGTGATTAATTTTGTTCAATTCTTGACTCTATCCAAGTTAGGAAATTACGATGTCCATATTCACAGTATAATACAGGACATTCTCTATTGCTGCATGCAGTGCAGCTATTTTCTAAATACTGACATAATTTTTTTTTACATATTAAGGAAAGATTATGTACAAATATTATTTAAACTTAGTTTAACAAGGAAGTAATACGAACAGATTTTCTTTATGGTAACTTGTCCATTTTTATCACATTTTCATCTTAACCGAATATTCATGTAATATAGCTCACATTTAAATATTTGTATTGTAATGAACACGTAATTCAAAACATTGGAATGGATAGCGAGAATCAAAACAACTGAGAACAAAGAAAACTGTTTTGATAAACCAATAATCCGATCAGTGTGTATTCACATTGCACGGATTTAAATAAAGACAAATATAACAAACTTTTTAAATGGTTAGTGTATTTTGAAATCTTATACTATGCTATACTATTATACCAAAAAAGTACATATGGAAAAAAAATCAATTTGAAATGTGGTAGGTATTTTAAAAAACTTAAAAATGCAACTAACATTTATTTATAATTCTTTATAAGTTTTGAAAGAATGTCCTGGATTGTACACAATGTTTGGTAAACTTAATAAGTAGCGTCGGTGTCGCGGCCTTGCATGACGTAACATTGTGCCTCCGATCTTCACACCGACTGAGCTATCGTCCGTGCGCCCGCGCCGTTCTTTCGTTCCAATTTCAAAGTTCCCTTTTTCATCAATCGTTCTATAATGCCAGTATTTTTTACATTTAATTAAAACTTTTTTTAATTAAATACAGATAATATGTCTTGTTAAAGTGTGGCTAGTGTGTAGTGCATAGATGAAAAATAAAATAAAATTATGTGATCATCGCAAGTGTATTGGATTATAGCGAAACTGTTTATATTTGTGGAGGATTGTTCTATTATATGACAGCGTAAGTGTTCATTTCTGTTTAATACTTAATACTTCTACTTTTGACAAGGGAATATTTATATTCAGATAGAAAGGTAGATTAATAAAAAAAGATAAACATATATTTTTACATTAATTATAGCTAAATAAATTAAATTGAAAGATAAGGTCATGATATGCTAATTTTACATTAAATTACTAATGTAGGTAGAATAAAAATAATGTGTGTTATATATAGATCTAGGAAAAATAACGTCAAGATTAGTTATTGTAAATTAAATATGTTTAAAGGTCTGAACAAATTTATAACTTTAAAGGCACAACGAAATGATACAAAGTAACAAAGCTAGAGAAGGTAAATGTCAAATCCAAAACAGGTTATAGGGAAGCCAAATAAAGAATTCCCGCATACCTGAACCAGTCACATTTCTTTTTACTCTTGTATCGAATCCGTACACTAGTCTAGAAGAAAGTACAACATAGTTTGAACAAAATTTTCATATAATATTTTATAAGTAAGTTATTCTTACAAACGATATAAGCTATATTTTATGCTTAGTTTTATGTTAAGAGTAAGAGAATCGTTTCTCAACAACCGCAATATCCCTGACAAATTAATTCAATGACTAGTAAATTATTTATGTGACAGCAAAAGAATTGTTTTTATTACTTAGACCAGTAATTAAATCAATTGTTGATATTACCAATATAAATCTTGTTCTTTCTGATTTTAATTTGTAACTGTAGAAATAATGCTATAAAAACGATAATTTTACGTCTCACTTTTGATAACTTATAAAATCAACACAAAAGTAAGGCATAAGTGAATATGTGTTTTTCTGTTTTTGCTATTCTATTGAAAGCTGTATATACTTTTCAAATATGGTTTCTTCTAGTTTTTTCTCCACACGCTCGTGAAAGCTGTTAGAAAATTATGTATTCTTTGAAAGAAACTTGTTAAATACAGCTTCCATATGAAGATCGGCTTCTAATATAGAAACTTGTACTTCTATATATTAGTATATACATTCTCCAGAAGTCAATGTTTTTATAATGTATCGTAGTTACTGATTAGCGCACTGTATTAAAAAATATATACGGTTAGAACTCCCAAGACTATTTAAGTGATAGGCGTCAGAAGCTGATGATCTAGGCTAGGGATAGGAGTTTTTATGTCCATTTTTTGACATTCTATGCAACTGACAACTGTCAATCCTAGCTCCTGCTTCTGATGACGCCAAAAACCGCAATATACTTTCTTGATTTCTTGTTTACAGAAATTATTTATAAAGAACTTTCCCAAGTTAGTTAACTAAATCATAATATTAGTGCTTGTTTATAATTGTACATGTATTTGCAATGATATGTTAATTTCGCTTGTCCTTCTTAATACGCATCTCATTATATCGTATGTAGTTGGCATGCATACGACTGTGCATCGACCTGATGACACAAATGATATGTCCCTAACGACCGACGCGTAGATAAATTTAAATTGATTCTCATAAAATAATGTGAAGATAGAACAATAGCCGTCGCTAAGGGGCGAAGGGGAACCCCCCCCCCCATATACAATAAATAGTAAAAAAAAATATATAATTGAAAAATTGGACCTCACTTTTATAAACATTCTCTTTAGGATAAAAAGTAGTTTTACTACTTTCCCCTCGATAATCCTCCTCCCCCCTAAATCAACAGGCGACGCCGTTTGTAGATAATGAGTCATGCTATTGAAATTATTAATTTATAGTTCAAACTTGATGGTATTAATCTTTTTATAACACTTACTTCAATAGTTAGGTTATAGATGTACATCAAATGTCATTGCAGTTAAAATACCGACGAAATTACACCATTTTCAAGCTATGTAAGGAATATTATATTCCGGATCCATAAAATGTAATGTCATCCGCAGCGCAGTCTTTTTGACCGACTTCCCAAAAGAAGGAGGTATTCAATTCGACCGTATGTTTTTTTTTTTT
>NW_013525224.1:2355287-2378418 GCF_000836215.1 Papilio polytes
TTTTTTTATTTTATATTACTGTATACGAATCCATGTGCAATATCCTTATTGGATATAAAGCCCCCATACATGGACCCCAGTTAAACAAAAACGCCAGCCGTACCGACCACTTAATATACTAATACCGATTGCTTGAAATGTTCGTGTATGTCCCCTTATGCTTTTAGTATGATACGTAAAAGAATCAAGTTTTTAGCTAGTTTTAACAACAATACAAACCCACTTAAAAGTTAAGTAAAAATTTTTACTGCAAATCGTAAGGTTTTTTGTGAATGTCAAAGTCGTTGCAATAACATGTCGGTTATCGTAAATCGTATTCGTGTACATTACATCATGTCTCACAAGGTTAGGTTGAAAATTAATCGGAGACAAAACTTGAAAAAGTGTTAATTCAGACATAATAAATATTACATTAGCGACTCTGTCCGCGTGGTATTAAAAAAACAAGTAGCCTATGTATTTTTCCAGACTATCCTCTACATGTATGCCAAATTTCATTAAGATCCGTTCAGCAGTTTAGGCTACAAACTCTAACAAACATCCATCCATCTTAACTTTCACATTGATAATATTAAATACGATTCAGCTTTGGTTTTAACGTTCTACTATTCCTGCTGTCGACATCGGATTACAATAGTTCCCAATCTGAAATCATTCTTTACTTCTTTGACAATAACACGACTGTCATTGTAGTACTAATAAAATATTTACAGCTCCATTAGGATAATGATAGTGAGAATAGCGTGTACACGAAGTTATCTTACGTCTCAGTAAAATTTACGATACAAAATTCAAGAGTTTATCAAAATGTATACAAATGTATTGGATAATGTTTGTACCGGTTTTAGTCAAGCATAAAATTGTCAAGTATACTGTTTTAGTACGAAATGCTAAATATGCCGTCGGATTATATCGCTATAGATAAGTCAGACAAGAATGTTTTATTTGCTTTTTTTTAATACAGCGCGCCCAAACATTTGACTATCGGACAACTTTTTAGCCTCGCTTTGTTCCTATAAACTTATATGGAAGTGCGCAGACTACACGATTTTTAGTTGTGCAACTAAACAGTTTTGGCTGCGAAACTATCGACAATCGCAGTGTGCGATAATTCAGTCAAAGATGTACGGCCGCCCCATCCCGTCATTAAGATATCCATAGACATATTTTAAGCTTCTTTTTATGCCGAAAGTAGTAATAGACAACCGAAACTAGTAAAGTTATATTAGATTAACGAGAATAATACAAAGCAACGATTTAATTTAATTGGTAAATGTAACACTGCTGTTGCATTAAATACATAAATTAAATGTCTTATCTATTCTAAATATTGTTCACTATTAATGTGATAAACGACGTGTTATGACAATAAACAATATAATAAATAGATTTACAACGCTGTTAAATAACATTTAATAAGTTATTGACAGGTAATAATTATTTGTTGTAATGTGAATTGCGATTTTATAGTTAACTTTGTTTTCTTTTGTTTCCTAGACGATTGAAAATTTGATTGTATTTTACAATTACTTCACAAAGAACAGTTAATACGCTTGGTTACACACATAGGTAGGTTATCGTTTTTGCTTAAGAAATGGGATCAACGACACCAAGTCATTGTCTCCATACGAACAATGAACTGTTTGTCAATTATACTTTATAGTATGAAGAAACTCTGGTTTCGATTAGTGTAATATCAACACGTTTGTAAAACCTTTTGGTTAATAAATAATTTAAAAAACTTTTTGGATAAGCTTAAATTCTACTACCGAAACTGTTTTACTAAATGGTAGAGGTAATTTATTTATCTTAGGTTTTATAAAGAAATGTATAGTTTCCATCTTTAATAATATCATGTCATGATACAATGAAGTGTTACAAAGCCTTATTAACTTTCTTAATCTGAGACAGATACAGACAAAAATCCAGTTGAACCTTATCTTGTAACAAAAAGTTGTATGAAGAGATTACTGTTCTCCGACTTGTCGAGTCACATCTCTTGTCCTTGTGTTAGGGACACACTAAGCTTGCCTGTTTTTGTGCTACTCTAATCTGAACAAAGTCCCTTCAAGGCGTTCCCAATGGAGTATTTACGATAGTTGCTATATATAAGACAGTTTGAGGAAGATTAATATGATCTCCCAACTATATGTAACGTAATCTTTAATTATAATAAAGGCTGAGTTAATCGAAACAAAATACTTTACGGAAACATAATTTTTATTTCGCGCATTATCTCATAAAATTATTAACAACGATGTGTTTGTTCATCTGAGTCAGCAACTCGCAGTTACTATAAAACATGTGTTACGTATTCAGTCCACGTTCAGATCTTGAAATTATTTAATGTCTAATAAAAGTATAAGAACTGATATAAAGCTTCCACTTTAGATAAGAAGGAAAACATTTTCCAAATATATCCCACCTGAAGTATCCATTTACGCTCAGCCGAAGAGCGCTTATACCTTTTTATAAACGGCTCTCGTCCTTGGCCCGTTCGTTTAGAGTTATTAACCTGAGACCCTCTCCCTACATTATCCTTTAACAAAACGCCGGCTCGGCGGACCATGACGATGTTACCTAGCTACCATTTTACAAAGACCCATCTGTTGTCTATCAACCCGTTTATAAAGATACAACCGCAAAGTTCTTATATTCTGGACGAGCTTGCCAATTAAGCGCCCAAAAATAGCACATCGTTTTTCGCTGGAGTATTACATCTATGTTCGGTTAAAAGATAGTTCAGTTTATCGTTTTACTTCATAAGTCTTCGAGAGCAATGAACGCGAAACAATCATTTACACGATCGTGGCGAATGCAAAATATTCTCACGTAGACAATACATGTAACGTTAGAGTACAAATTTTGAGATATTATTTTCGTTTTTGTCAACAGAAAATCCTCTCCGGAATAAGGATATTATGAGCTTAAATTATAGGCAATAAATGCCAATAATGCGAAAAAGGTGCCCACTCCACGTCTCGTTTAAGTGGTACTTGTCATAAATGTATTAGATCAGGTGAATCGTGGAGAATGCCAGGCTGTACGTTTTCATTTCTTCGCAACGTATGTATTTATTTGTCATTATTTTTATTTCAGAAATACGAATGATAAGCAAAAATGACAAGAAAATTTCTTTTTTGCTTCCCGTTGCGGATGGGGAACGTTGTGTTTGGCTACATTGTTATTGTAAGTACTTTTCGTTCGTAAGCTTCTCCTAAGAAAATTTAATAGCAAAGTTGCTCCTTGGAGTCTTGCTTACAAGTTTTGAACGAGGCAAAATTTGCTATAATAAATTTAACAGGCGCACAACTTGTAATGTATTTTTTTTGTGGCTCGAGATCTTTTTACTTCGTAAATCTAATTACGCACTGTTGACAAGTAACCATGGCATCTAATAAAAAAGCAGTGTTACTAGGAATTGTATAAAAAAATTATAATTAAGTAAAGAATGGTAAAAGTAAATCGAGTTACTTCTAATATTTTATATTAGAACTAACCAGTAACTAACTAATATATAATATTATAAGGTTTTACAAGCCCAAAAAATCTCATCAGACAAGAGATCTCTCATCTATTTTTTACAAGATGTAGCTTTAAAGGAATAAATTCTAATTAACTTTTTATCCAATTCCAGATAATAAGCATGGCAGTGGTGGCATTCAACCTTTATCAACTCGGCTTGACTGTAATTTCGAAGGACGATAATGAACTAGAGACAAAGTTCAGTAACTTCGACAAATTGGAAAGTATATTTGGCGACGAGAAGAAGGACCTTGTAAGGCTTACAGTGAAAATTTACTATCTAACTTACGCTGTGATTGGAATGTTACTGTTTTTGTTCGCATCGTTGTTCACTTGTGGAGCTTACAAGGTAATTTTATATAGTTTCGTGATAATATTGTAAACAGTATTAGACAAAAAAAAAATATATCTTCCAAACAAATTAAAAAAACTGCTGCTGATGACAGGTTTATGAATTAACGAAGTTATATTCTTACACTATTTTCAAGTAAATATTTTAATTACATTTGTATTGAAAAGACAATACTTATTTATTACGTTATGTAATTAAGTACTCGAAAGTAAAATCTATTTATGGGTTGTTAACAGAAATATCACTTTAATTTCGATAAAAACGAGCCTGTCTTATTCACAAAGGCCGTTTCCCGGACATATTCGTGTCACGTAAAGAAACATAAGGTAATTACTTTGAGAATGGTATTCAAGGCGAACTGAATACTTGAACAAATTACTATTGAAATTATTTACGTCGCTAATTCCCTACAGACGTATTCATTAATGGATTATTTTTGAATACGTGTATGTCATATTGGATATGTAGGCTTTCTAAAATACAATTTTAAACCAAAATAATAATAACGTCCGAAATAGTATGGCTAAATTTATTAAATCGACGAAACGAAGATATTTTATATTGAATGTCGTGAGAAAAATTTAAAGAAGTATTAAAAATGTAAAGAGATATATTATGATTTATTGGATCATTACGTCTATAAAAGTTTTGTTGATAAATACAGTTTATCAGACTAATATATAAATCGAAATAATGCTTTATTATTTAATATGTTGGCATATAACCTATCAAATATCGAACGGTCTTTTTTTAAATTTATTAATTATTTTTTCTCTTTATTTCCAGGTTAACAATTGCCTAGTGACGACATTCTTCGTGTACAGTTTCTTTCATTTGTTTTTAACAATCGGTCTCATAGTATGGGAGGCTATTACTGCAGGATGGATTCAACTAGGATTAATTTTGCTATCGGATTGTGAGTATATTTAAGTTTTTTTGTCAATACATTCATCCTCTCCAAGTTACAGTTACAGTCATACTCTCATACTTCATACTTATATAAATGCGAAAGATTAGATGCATGTATGTTAGAGTTTGTACTCTAAACTGCTAAACGGATCTCGATTAAATTTGGTATAGATTTAGAAGGTCTGAAAGAGCACATAGGCTACTCATTTTTGTTTCATTTTTAATTCCACGTGGACGTAGTAGCGGGCGAAAGCTAGTATAGTATAGTTTCCTTTCTCGCGATTCCGTTACCTGTGTTGTTGTATTTTACATGAAGGTTCTAATATCATGGATTATCCTAAAGATATGTACCTTTGTTTTTTTTCCAAAAAACCGTAATTGACCTATACACGTTACAAGTAAAAGCTTTTTTATGTAAGTTCTTTGCTTTTACAGAGTTGACAGATTATTGATAACTTTTTCTCACGACTTCGCCCGCGTGAAATTAAATATACAATACAAAATACAGCTTATGTTATTGACAGATAAATTACCTTTGTAATGGTGATAGAATATTCAAAAACGGCCCAGTATTTTGGCATGAATCAAATACATACGAAAATACATATCTTTCCTCTATGTAATATTACTATAAATTTAGATTTTGTTCGGATATGTGATATGAACTAGGAACGCGTTGATATTTAAAATAATTTAATCAAAACATTTTATAAGTAAATTAAGCGAATACTACACATTAAAATAATAAAGTTAAAAGCAAATCTTATTTAATTATATATTTAAAGCATTTTTAAACGTTTTTGCGTGTTTATTGTGACGAATAAAAGAGCTTTCACATGTGGTTTAAATGAAAACGTATAATGTTTGCATCATAGAATGTATCGGCTTTTTCTTATCGGTGTTTCCGCGTGAGTTGTTTCCGACACACTAACAACCACCTAATGGAGGAATCATGTAATTTGGTAGCATGAGAAAGTAGTTTACATGGTGTCGAAGCAAGTCGACTGGAAGCAAATGTTTAGACAACGCGGGTGTTAATACTTTGCAAAATTCAAATAAACTTCATATGTACAATATTTATACTAAAAAAAACTATTGCTAAGTTTGTTTCCAAATATCGCAATCGTTATTTATCGTTATGACCAAAGCTATGTTTCGCCCGTGACTCCGTCCTTCTGGAATAAAAAAAAAAACTAAGTAGCCTATGTGTTCTTCCAGACTCTACATCCACGCCAAATTTCATCGAGATCCGTTCAGCCGATTATTCTAAAAACTCTATCCTACATACATCCATCTATCTAAACTTTCGCATTTATATTAGTAAGATTAGTAAGATATCAGGGTTATTCTTTAAAGTAATTGGTTACTAGTTACTTAAAAGACAAGTCACTTAAATATGAACTTTGAAATAAAATGTAAACACTAAATGCAACGTAAATAGACTATCTCTCTCCCTAAAACTTTATTAGTCATCTCCCTTAGTCCGCTTTAAGCATGTGAAAGGAACCAGATAATTCCTTACAAGTTTTTTTAATGGTTACTGCATTAATTGACGGTTTCGTTTGTTAAAAATTTGCACATTTACTGCCACTCTGGGAGCAGTTACATTAATTCAACTGCCTCCAAAGAGTTCGCCGAAGAATGAGTTTAATTATGAATACTAAGCGTTCAATACATTCCGTTTTGAAGCTTTACGTTACGGAGAAATTTCATTAGAAATCCAAATTAGTAGCTTATTGAAAACGAATGAGGGATTTTCCTGACACGAATTATAATTTCAGATCAAAAAATATAAAACATTGTTAACCTTTTTCTGTATAATAGATAAATTCATAAAACAAATTAATTTGAAGAGAGGTACTTTACTGAGTACGTATGTATAAGTGTCGACAGAATAACATATGGTTAGAAATATTTTGTTTTCTTTTACATACAGTAATTATTAGGTAACTTTAGTAGAATTTTATTTTGTGCACTTTTCAAATAAACGTCTGTTTATTTTGACGGTGACGAAAATAGTCACTACGGAACCCTCCGCCAAAGAACCCAAGCAGATGTGATTGTGCATCAAATTAATCAGATACTGTCTTTAGTCATTTAAATGAAAATATAATAATAAGTTTGCTTTATATTTGTAAAATATTATTGTTTCAGTGCTCCTCATTATTTGCTTGATAAGCGTAAAATATTTGATGGAAGCAATCAAGAATGGAAACATTTACAGCAGGCCGGGTGAAGAGCTTTATAAATATTAATTGTGTAAAAACATCAATTGTCAAGATTTGATTTCGTATTTATAATTAAGTAGACGTACAAGATACTGCCGCAGAAAGAGTGGAAATGATCACTAATTTATGCCTTAGTGGAGTTTAAACTGCCAGAACTCTAGTAGACGATTGCTTACGTAATATTTAAGAGATCAAGTGTGCAAGAGTGCAAGAGTTACATGTTGATTGTTAACTTTATGGTGCTAATATATAAAAAGGCTATTAGAGACATTCCATATTCAACAACGATCAATATGATAATAAAATATAAAATTGATATTTATATTATCTGATTTATACCTACTACTCGTATATTACTGATTCCAAAATCAGATCTTAATCAAAATAAGTCAAAGCGCAATTTTAAGGATGGGAAGGAAAAGTGGATTTGACGGTGGAGGAGACGTATAGAAAGGGAAAATTTCCTCTTTATGTGCGTCTCCTCCGTCAATTAAGGGTAGGCAACGCATCAACAATTGCGGATGTTTATGGGCAGCGGTCGCTTTCCATTTCAGTGGATTCAGGTGGCCGCTTGCTCGTTTGCCACCTTATATTATCAAAAAAAAAGTCATTAGTAAGAACAAAATGCTTACTGTACACAATAAAATCGTTTACATTAAATTGCTATTTATATGTTTATGCAATTTACTTATTGTAATATTAAATTTAATCTATTTATATTTAAACGTTAACTAAGTAACTAAATTATTCGCAGGGTAACTTGATTGTGTGTTTGATAAAAGAAGTTCGACCGTTTCCCTTGTTTTCTTTATTTATTTTACAATGAAATCCTTTTAGTTTTTATTTATTATTCGTGTTTACATCCTGAGTCCTAAAACCTTTACGTTCATTATAAGGTATTTCTATACTTTAAAAAATATTATATTACTTTTACAAATGGAACGAGCGATAGTCGGGAAGTCGTTGGATGTAGGAGACTAGAGACTGCAATCGGTGGAAGACATTGGGTAAGGCGTATGACCAGCAGTGGGCAGACAAAGATGATGATAATACAACAAATATAAATACGACATACATGCTACGCCAGTGAAACCCCACTGTTAGATATGGAATCGTTATTGTTTAATGATACACTCAAATCCACAATTAAGCTATAGTTTATAATTTTCCCTATGATTACATTTTAATTGTGTGAGAACTGATGAAAGTGGAATCGCAGGCATGACATTGTAGTGCAAAATGTCATGCGATAACTTTAACTTTCTGAACACTACACTATTGTTTTTAAGAGTTTTACAAGAAAATTCCTTCAAAGCTGTGTTACAAAGGTAATTTAATTAAAGTATAGGTAGAACTGAATTAAATTATATTATATTAAGTCTTTTGTCAATATCAAAAGTAAATTGAACATGTCAATTTATTTAACACTACCTTTCACCCGTGACTCCGTCGGCGTGGAATTAAAAAAAAAACAAAAGTGAGTAGTCTATGTGTTCTTCCAGACTATGCTCTACATCTATGTCAAATTTCATCGAGATCCGTGCAACCGTTAAGGCTACAAACTCTAACAAACATCCATCCATCCATCTATCTAAACTTTCACATTTATAATATTAGTAAGATTGCTATTTTACAAAGCAAAGTTCAAATAAGATGTTTTATTTAGTTTACATGGCGAACCCCTCACTTTGTCTTCTTGAGTAATAATGTCAGTAGTATTCAAAACAAAAACAAAAGCACATAGAGAAATGTTTTTGTTTATTTTTAATTCTACAAAAGTTAACAACAATGTCCTTAATCAATAATGTAATAAAAAAACAGATTGTATAGAAAAAGTCTTACTCATAATTAAAAAGGACATAAATGCAATTGCAATTATTTTGTACATTTAAATATAAAAGAAATAAATAATTTACAAACAATACTTATAAATTAACTTAAATTAGAATACTGCTAAGTACTAAGTACAAATATTTCATTACTATTGAAGAACACAAAACAGAACATGCAGATAACTTGATTCTAGCAAAATATACCATAAATAACAAATATGTATCAAAGATCACAGTCAAACAAACATTATTATCTAAAATCTTTCAAATAAATTATTAACTTAATTCTAATGTAATATCTATTCATTTCTGTATAGTCGAATGTATTCGTCTAGGTGCAAAGGTGTTGCGTTTAAATCTCTCTTACGTCTCCGACCGAGCATCATAGGGACAACCATAGCCATTGTCGCTGGTAACATTCCAGCACCCACAGCAGCGAAAACTGTAGAACTATCAGGTACATTAGTTGGTACAACTTTTCTTTTGATAATCTTAGTTCTAACCGGCCTGTTCTGCGACGACGAAGCTTCTAAGTCATTCTTCTTATCCATTTCAATTTTAGATTCTTCTACTGTTTGAAAGCTTCGTTCGACTTCTAATAAACCACCGTGTGAAGTTGTCATATTAACACGAGTTTCGTCAGCAGGCAACACTGTCAGTCCAACAGCTTTATGTGCTGTTATCGATTGAACATTTGTATGTTCGTCATCTGTGGGGTTTAACGATCGTTGACGCTTTTTATTTCTGTACCCTTTTGTTGTTGAAAGCAATACCCATTGACCATCTCCATACGGAGGCCTTGAAGAACGATCATCATCATAATTAGATGTTCCGCCATACATAGTAGGCCGTCTGTACGGTCTTTTTTCTGACTGATGCAGGGCTTCATAGTCATGTGGGAACTTCGTCGGTCTTGAATCTGTCACTATTGTATCCGGCATTTCGTAGTAAACGGAATCTTCGCTTGGGTAATTATCGACGGAGTCACAGTTATGCTTATGAGGACGGCGACTTTCATCAGGTGCCCAAGAAGATTGAAAATGGGAGGTGTGCTGTTGTGGTTTCATCCAGGATGGCTTTGATGGTAATTCTGTATCGTATTCATTTGGCAAATGCAGTTTATTATTTATGTATCCGGGACGATTCAAGCTTGGTCTTTTTTGTTGATAGTTGTAACTCATGTCCATTTCGTGGTTGGATGTGAATTTATCGTCACTAGGAAAACTGTCCTCTTCGTCATTCCACGAATGGGGTTTTTGTTTCTTAACATTCGGTTTCCATTTCGATATTTTGCTGGTAGACCATGCCACTGGTTCCAATGTCACCCATCCGTCTTTATCATCAAAAGGATGTTTGTGTTGTTTCACTTTTAAGCGATTCCAAGATGTGTATACTTTTCCACCGTTATCCTCGTCTATACTTTCGTCATGTAATGATGAAAATCTATCTGCAAACAATTTGTCTTTCTTCAATTTTGCCGCTAATGCACTAATTGCTTGAAGGCTCTCTTTGGAGAAGTCTCGATAATCCCTTAGCTTGTCTAAATCATCGTGTACATACATATCTTCGACATCTTCCTGGGGACCAATGCTGTCATCGAATCCTTCTTGACACGATGGACCGAAACAACGTGGGCGATTGCCATTAAAATCATGAACAATATGCGTCATTAGATTTTTAATTTCCACATCTTTGTCACTAATTTCTTCAGGAGGATCCCACTTTCGACCTAAATTTGATACCGGCGCCGTCTCGATTATCGTAATCGGTTCTTTTCCTGGTACATCCAATTGAAAAGTCTTCATTTTATCATTGTATTTTTCTATCTGTGTGGTGTGATCGTTTGGATTAGCCGCAGCGAGATTGAAAACGCAAAAGGCAAGCAGTAGCACTGTCATTTTCGTTTGGTTATTTTCACTTTCTTCGGTTCGCGTGTCTGCGGCGTTGCGAGGCGGCGCGGCGCGGACTGAGCGCCGGCGCTGGCTGCAACCCGTTGTTATACTTCTGATTGTAGATGCACAATAACCCTCACTGCTCTCTAATGCAGTGGTAATTTCAGTTTAGTCACGACGAATGGACGATATAATTATGTGGCGATTGTCGTTTGACGGCAGCTTATCTTAATTTACTATCACGTCTCTCGCGGAGCCGTGACCTACGTTGCGGTGAAAACGTTTTTCATCATGAGAAATGTTTTCTCTTGGAGTATAATGGGCGAAAAGTTTCACAAGGTCAAACGTGCTTCTATGCACTTAACTGCTTATTTTTTATGTGTACTGAGTAGTTCTAGATAACAGATTGTTTTTAGTTAATAAGTAACTAGTGTTTAATTAATCATGGAGCCTGTAAAGGATTATAATTATTGACATAACTTTAAAACTAAGCTACGTTTAACAGGACTCTGTTATATAACGTTGGATTCAACGTTTTACGGGAATACTTGATGTTTTCAAAAAAGCTGTTCAAATGGATTTTTGTCCATTTTTATGTTTGTTTGCAGAAATTAAAAGATGAATTACGTATTTCATACATTATTCTTGTATTTCATCTAGCATTGAGCCAGCTCTCTCTATGTGCAGCTCGCATATCCCTATCGTGACTCGATCAACTCCGCTCTAATTGTTCTGCTTTTACCAACCGCTCTTGTTTCATTCGACTGTTCACTATTCTATCCAATATGGTCATTACCTTAGGTCATTACTCTTTACTATTAGACAAGGAAATGAAATATATTTAAACTCAAATTATAATCGAACATTTAGAGGAAATACTAAAAATGTTTAAGTTTTCTATGTGTTGTTTAATGAAACTGCATTTTATAGTCCACTTATGATTTTCTAAATTCTATCAATGTCGTTTAAATTGCTATCTTATGCCTAGCTCTTGGGTACCTCTACAGTCTTTTAGTGGGTAAAGCATCATGTGAGTCTTTTCTTTGTTTGTTCCTTTCCACTACAAAAAAATCTATGTGCTTTAGTTACGTAACATTCTGTTGTTTTTTTTAATATACCCGTCGATCACTTTCTATTGTACATATGATACAAATAAAACGATTTCCACTAGAGATACAAAAAGCTGCACTTAATGGAAAGAGAAAGGTAATAAACAAATATGTATAAAGCGCTTAATCCCCTGCGATATTTGTTGCGGTCGTTTTATTTCGTTATACTTAATTGTTTTTTTATAAAGCAAGAGAATGTGTTTACATTTCTGCATACAATTTACTTCATTAAAAAATTGATTGAAGATTGAGATTATCCCATAAAGTAATCGATTTAGTTCCTAATTCTTAAATACAGAGAGAAATTCACTTCAAAGAATTTAATTAAGCAGATGTACTATTGACTATTCCCTTATGTTTATAAATAAATTGGCTCAAATACGTCAGTGATCGCTGTAAATTATTGGACTAAGAATTATAAAAAAGGGTTTAAATTCGCGATCAGTAACAAATCACATAGAAGTTTTATTATTAAGTCCTTAATAAAATTTTGTCAGAGTCATTGAATAGTAACAAGTTATGTTATCATTGTTACAGCTTATTTGTTCAGTTTTGAATGCGCGCTGAGGCTGGATGCTTACTGACCTATAAAATTGAGATCTCTTCAAGTCGTCACTGAATGCATTTTTTCTAGGCTAACAGGTTCACTATTCTTGAGGATTTCAAGTTAAATATTAGCCTACATTCCAATATTTCAGTCTTCAAAAGACGAAAAATGTTTTTGAAAGATTTCAGAAATATTTTATTACATTTTTTTCTTTCTTATTCTTTTTTCCTACTATTTTTGAGTCATTTGTGACTAAAAATATGCTTGAACTCATATTTTACGTGATTTTTTTTTCAAACTATTTTTATTCAAATTAGATTTCAAAATCGAATTATATTATGTTCAAGTTACTTACTATTTATAAACAACTAATTTGGGTATAAAACTATAAAACCTAGCTTAATTTATAAAAGTAAATAAGTAAGTAACAAATCATATCGGACTCAATTCAATCGTGTCAATAACATATAATGTAATTATCATAATTGGTTTCTTAATAATAACGTAATAGAGCGAGCTATTGAAAAACTTCATAACGGTTACTTTTGTGACAATGATACAGCTAAATAGACTGGTTTATTGACCTACTCTAAAAACTGCCCAGTAATGCTGTGCTAAAATACATAGAGTAATCATTCTATCGTTTCTTTAAACAATCATCGTATTACATGGTCTTATCCCACTTCTTACTAAAATAATTTCCGAAGATTGGATAGATGTTGCCTCATAAGTATAGATCCGCTAAACTGATCTGGATATTTGAAGCGGATATACACAATATATATACAATCTGGAACAACGTAATTACTTTATTTTACTTTAGTTTTATCTTTTTTTTCTACTAAATCACTAATATTATAAATGCGAAAGTTTGGATGGATGGTTGTTAGATTTTATCCTAAATGGCTGAACGCCTCTTGATAAAATTTGGAATAGATGTAGAGCATAGTCTGGAACAACACAAACGCTACATGCTTTTGATTTTTTTAATTCCACGCGGACGGTGTCGCGGGCGAAAGCAAGTATTCAACTTTGTTAAACGTATTTTCTTTTGTTTGTAGCAAATGAATGTCCCTACAGTCGGTGACGTTGCCCTGCGACATTGTAGCGACTCTCATTTAACGCCAGACGATTCCTTTATGCTTTCTAAAAACTCTCCAAATTGAATTCGTTGACAATTTCTAAATATGATTTCACTTACAATTCCATTATGGTTTGTAACGGGTTTCCACTAACGAAACAATTGTATTATAACATAGTTTGTCATAAAAACATAAAAAACAATGATTACAACTCATTAATGTTAATCCAATTATCATAAAAAAATAGGTAAAGCTTTTATTACGTAGTAAAAATATCCTCAGATCCTACAAACGCCTCTTTGATACTTCTAAGTGTTTGACTAATTAATTTATTTTGTTTACATAAAATATAAAATGGGAGTGTCTGTTTGTAATATCAAAAGGAAAATTACAGATTTCGGGAACATGATCTATTTGCTTTGCTCATAACGAAAATCGCATTTTTCTGTCAGTCTGTCTGTCTGCCCGCAAGCCGCGTTTGCTTCGGCTAATCGACGGGACTTTCACTGAAGGGTAGGTGACATAGACAAGCATATTATGTACTACTTATTTATTCTTAATATTACGTGGACGAAATCGCGAGCAAGAGCTAGTTTTTTATAAAGATGAAATAATATTTCAACTGCTTACAAGAATTGCCGACATTGAAGAGCACAAAGTATTTTTGTAATCTTTTGGTGTAATACGGAAGGAATTTTAATGAAATTTAAGCCGCCTAAAAAGCGGTATTTCATCAAAATATTTTCACGAAAATTACTTGTACGGTTCGTGTGGCTTAAAGCATTCCTAAAAACGTTAACATTACTGGGTCAGTAATTAGTTTAAAAACTTTAAGACCGACACAATCAGTGTCACCTTTTCGATCGATTTTAAGATATCGCCTTAATATTAGAAATTAGAATCATTGCTACAAAATTCAGAACATAAAAGAGAGACCAGAAAAGGCCTTTTTGGGACTGAGTTGTCACTGTTTGTCTTGAAGAGGCATTTACGGCTCCACCGTGCCTGAGGTGGCCGAACGCGGATGGCGCTCAGCCTAAACCTCGTTTAGAAAAGGCCTCCGAAGATGGGGGGATGGAAAGGGTAAATTTCTTTAATAGTCATTTACGATAGAAGATGACATTTCTAAATACAACTCCCGATTACACCTCAAACGTAAAAAACCGCATATATCTTACTAATATTATAATTACAAAAGTTTAGATAGGTGGATTTATTTTTATATTATTATTTATTTTTATATTGGTTTATTGATGCTCTCGATGAAATTTGTAGAACAAAGTGTAGACTAGAAGAACACATTGGCTACTTACTAAGTTTTTAATCCGTGACGACATAATTTAAGTGACAAGCCCAACTGCTCGATTATGGGCTTCTGGCTACGCGCACATGTTTTGTAATTTTTTTTTTTCAATTGTAAATATTTTGTGTCAATTGTAATTATGTGTAATTTATCTAACATGAATTAAATAAATAAATAAATTATTAGGTATATCAATGGTTAGAATAATAGTCGTCATAGACTAGAATATGAAAATAAATGAAAAACGCTGCCGGAACTCTGCATTACGAATGTCGTCACACTTACCAAATACAATTGCATCACGCCGTAAAGTTCGAAAGCGTAATTGACGGTAAATGTTATAAGAGCAAGACAAAAACACTTTCCGTGTAATATAACAAAACGGTGAACAACTAACAAAAAGTTATAGAACATGAAAGCTATGGAGTGGTTTTGGATTTTGTAAAAATATTTTTTGTCTACTGTCACAGTAATTTGACATTTTAATAATACAATTACGCACATATATCGTAGTAAAAATAAACAAATTATCACATTTATTACCTGCTGTTAATAAATTGTTAACTACACAAGTTAGCAAAATAAACAGACGTTAAACAATATTTACGTTAGTTTGACCTTTGTTTATGTAACTTAGATTATCGTTGGTACGCGAATTAAACCTAATCTAGTAACATACTGAGCCGTATTAGGCATAACTTGCAGGAATTACTAATATCAAAATATTTATCCTATTTTAGACATCATTCAACTAATTTTAACGATTTTAACTTCTATTTCTATCGCTCCTTATACTGGCTTTCCTTTTAGATTTCTTTATTTTTTTTTTTTTTGTAAAATACAGTTAAAATAAAAAATGTATAACCTCTCTATAGATTTGTAATCTTGGCGGTCAAGACCCGGTTTCACTTTCTGATACCAAAACATTTTCACTGTTCGCTCTCACGCGCCCGCGCAGCGCTCACGAAGCTCGGAGAAATGACCGCGGAACAGACCGCCCGCGCTTACGTTTTGCCGCGCTTTTACATCTGTCATGGCGCATGACTGTAAAATGGCGCCAAAATATTAACAAACATAAATCTATGAACGCCAGTTACAATGTTTGTATAATTACAAATACGTAAATTACAAATATAATTGAGGAAAGATATTTTACTAGAATCCGTAAAATTATTGCTATGCCGAGGTAAATCCTAAAAAACCCAGAAACGAAGTACTAAATAAAATTTAATGACATTAGTACTTTATTTATTTTATAAAAAAACTTTTGCCAGCGATAAAGTAATACAATAAATAAATTACTAGATACTAAAAAAACGCTGTACAATTTTTTCATAACACTGACACCTAGAATATTATATTAAAACTCCTACAAAAAACTTGCAAGTTATATTAAAGCTGCAACTTTAAAAAACGCCATCTATGAAGTAAAATCATACCTAGTATTTATATTTTCGTTTTAACTTGAAATTGTAGTTACAGCTTTAAATTGTAGATGGCACTGTTCGGTAGTACCTTTCATTACTTACGAGCTATCGCCCGCGATTTTGTCCGTGTAAGGTTGTAGTCATAACTTCTTATTCTAAAAACTATCTCGGTGTCTCATGTAGATCTGTTCAGCCTCTCTGACGTTTGAACGAACTATTATTAATTTACAAGCTTCTTGCTGAAGTGCGCTTGATCAAAAACTCAACTGTCTTATCCCGGTATTTTCTTCATACCCCCATCGGACTACGAAAGTTGAACAATTTAAATGAATGCATTGTTTTCTTTCAAAATGGTAAGAGTGAAAACTCCATGATGTAGAACATTATCCAATTATTACTGTTTTGTACTGGCATTGAAACGTAACAGTTTCTCCTTCTGTTCTATGAAAACAAACATTACATGTTTAATGGCACCAAGTATACGAATATTAATGTATGAAAAAGTATTGAACACTAAGAAGTGTATAATAGTATAGATTTCAACAAAATACTTTTAAACAAAGAAGTGTATGTAACAACACACACTTCTTTGTTGCCTAAGATGTCAGCAATTACAACATATTTTTGAGTAATTCTTTTTTTTTAATAAATGCCCTACACTTACGTTACGCTTTAGGCTATATTTTTCACGCTATTAAACTTAGGGGGTAAATATTTTGGATAAAAACCCTAATGTGGGAAAGAGACCATCAGTTGCTGCCAACATCAAGGAAGCAAAATTAATAGTGAGGTAATTGGTATTTTGATATTTGCAATTGAGAATTTGACAACTTTAATTTCATGAGGATTAAGCCGCACGGGAACAGCTAGTTAAATAAATAAAATGTAACACATCCACGATACCATGATACATAAAAAAATGTCTCTGAATATGAGACTTTTATTAATTTATCGTAGATACATAGATTCTTCCTGGTATTTATATACTGAAATTAACAATACCTTAATTCTCAAATAATTATTAATTAGTGTCGTGTTATTCGCTAAACAAAATTTTGTGATATTCTGTGACATATTTATCATGATTATAAATCGCGGTCAAAGACATTAGTTATGTAATATAGTAATTTTGTCACCAAAAAGTGTCATCGCTCCACATAACTATTACATTTATGTTACGGAACTAAAGTTTCCATTGTAACGTTCCGGTATGTCGTAATTGATTATTGTGCTCATCATTTTTAAAACTCGTATGTTGATTAGATAGATTGAATACCAACAACAAATATCTTAGTACTATTCTTTGATTGCAAAGATAGTGTTTATGAAAACTAAATTAATACCGATGAAAAAACATTTCAGCGCCTGAAAGATACCTCAAAGAAGCATAGATCATTAAGATATAGATAGAGTACAATTAATGTAATATTCGTAATAAAGTGCTCTTAAAAACTGTAATACATTTTTGACTGATAGTTCTTCCTAAGTAGAAAGAAAATATAACAAACCAACAAACGCATCAAGCAAAACAATGCGACAAAATGTTCTGTTGCCACTAAAATATAACAAACAATAGCACCATTAGGAGATGTCATCGTGCGTGCAAACAAAAGCCGCTCGGAAGAGATAAAATAGCGAAACGAGTATGAGCCCTCGCAAATCCTATCGCAATCTATTGTGGAACACTACCTGTTTCCTGAACAGTATCGTCTTAGACACGTCCCGAAATGGTTGTATTGTACGGTCTCTTGTTTTGCACGTTCGCGGTCGCTGCAGAACATTCAGGAGCATATTCCTCTCCGCAGTACGCTAAGAAGATGTTCCCGAAAATGTCTTTCGATACAAGTTTACTTCTGCCCCAAGAGAAGCCGCCGATACCGTTTAATCGCGCTTCGATTGACAGATTCGATAGCGTTAATGATACAACTCAGTACGGGAGGTCTTCGTTACTGGATTCAGCTGGTAATTTACTAAGCAACGCCGGAGGTCAGGTCGTGTCTAGTTTGGCGAAGGACTTCATAGCGAGGTCTACTGGAAGCAGCCAGGTTGGTTTTGACTGCATTACGCAGGTTCGTATCGCACCTACCGTTGTAAATCGCACGCAATGCATGGGTTTGCTTCTTTTGAAATGTTTTGTTGTTTTTGTGACTCATTGAATTCGGGGAAACTTTTAAGGACTGTTGTATCGTATTACTCATAGTCCAGTTTAAATGGTAAGGTATTTTCAACCTTAACGATTTTTTTTAATGACATAGCATCATGTTGATTTGAAAAATATCATGAGTAAAAGGTATAATTTAACACAAAATTAATTGTAATGGACATGAATTTACTGAAGTCCAAGAGTACATTTATTCAGATAGAGCTTAAGCGTCTAGTCTTGATAGATTAAAATAATGTCATCCCATAATGAGATCACATTGTTCCATTTTGTCCTTTTAATAAATACATAATTTTCTCAATAGGTTCTCAGCTTAAACTTGACAAACTTGGTGATATTAATCATACTAAAGGCATTAATATTGGCTGCTGGTTTCTTCGGTGCCGGAGCGTGGAAGGGCCATCATTATGGACGTAGCATAGACGGTAAGAGATTATATATTTTAATAAACATGTAAAAAAATATATAAACACTCTCTAACTAAAGTTTGCTTCGTAGCTAAGTTGAATTATTCTAAATTTTATTGAATTTGTCTCTAGTTATTACTAAATTATATATTTAAAAAAAAGATATATAACACTTCGAATTACGTATTACTGAACTCCAACACAAATGTTAAAAGAAAAAGGACACTGTAATGCTTAATGTAATTATTTTAAGTTTAGGTAACGTCCAACCTTCTAAAACGTAAATCTACTAATCATCGGCCCATTAATAACGGAACCCTTTAAATGCCTTTTAATTAGCAGTATAATAATAACCAGGAAACGGAATTCTTCGCACATCTGCTTCCTCGTGCTACTTAACCCTTTGTCCGCCACGTGCCGCGGCTGCCCAGTTCACAATAATCCAATACAGATCGCGATGCGTTTGTCGTGTCCACTCTATAATCCCATCCGAAAGGGATAATCCCTCCCGGTGTGCCGCTGGACACCACACGCGACAAATGACCACTCACAAAAACTTACGTACTTAGGTGTTCAAGACCTTTGTAATTGTTCTTATTTATAAGTATGTCATGTACAATTTTTTAGTAACTTTTTGTAATTAAAATTAACAGCTAATATAAAAAAAGAAAATCTCGGAGTACCACAGTACCTAAGGAACTCAACTAAACTAACAAAGAAAATCCGCACTAAACGAATATTAAAGCAATCATTAATTTACTCTGAGTGCGAATGTTGCAATTCCAAATTTTAAAACATGTTTGTACCTTCACTCGCCTCTTCATTTTTTCAAGCAATTATTGAAGCCTTTGAAACTAAAATAACCGATAATGTAATGATATTTTTTATATCCGCAGAGAATAAGAACGCCACCTATCTCACGGAAGACGAAGTTCTTCTCTACTTGAGTTATCTACGGGGAGAGCAGAGCAAAGACTATGGTTGCCTGTACCGGCTCGCCTGCCAGAAGCCTCGCCAGGGGTCGCTGTACGGATCGGCCGCGGAACTTATGCTGCAAGGAGCTAAACTATGGCAAGGGTATGGATGACATGTCTTGTTTTTAAAGAAGGAAGTAATGCTTAAATACCACGTGAAAGAAAGTGACATCTAAAACGAATTTCCGTCATAAAAGTCCGTTAAAAAAGCGTCTTTTTTTTTACTAAGTATGTAAGGAAGTAATAAAGAAAAAAAATTCTTTCAGTAACAGCGTCGATCTACAAGAATACGAGATTATTTACAGTGGTATCAAGCAAGCGTCGACGTGGGGTGAGGAAGGCAAACCCTGCGATAAAATATACAAATGCGAATAGAAGATATTGTCTGCAAATGAAATTATTTAACTAATATGGGTATTTTTAATTACTTAAGAATTATGTTTTATATCTTATGGTTCCATAAAAAAACTCCACTGTTTTAAAATAGATTTAAGAAATAAATTAATGTAATAAAATTTTATTTCTTCATTAACCAAACTGCAGGAACTTACAAATGTCAGTTACCGTATCTAAATCCCTCAGGAAATCATTCTTAAGTCAAATACAGGAAATCAATTTAACATCGATATCACTGTTTGAAAAGCATTTAAAACTTTACTTCGATTCTTTGCCTATTTGATATGTTAACCTAACCTTATGTATACAGTTCTTTGCCACATACTTTTGTACAGACACAAAAATAATGTTAACAAAACATATGGTATATTACAACAGTAGAACCACTGTAAACTAGTCAAAGAAATTCAAAAAATATATAGAATAGGTAGGCATAGTTGAGGTTTTACTTTAAACATTTTTCACGTATAATTAAGCACTATTTGAGTCCAACAAATTCAGCCACCGAGTAGCGTCTCGGCGTGTTTAATTTAACATTGAGATATTTTATTATAAGGTGGCAAACGAGCAAGCGGCCACCTGAATCCACCGAAATGAAAAGCGACGCTGCCCATAAACATCCGCAATTGCAGATGCGTTGCCTACCCTTAAGTTACGGAGGAGGAGACGCGCATAAAGAGAATTTTTCCCCTTCCTATGTCAAACTCCTCCTCCACCGTCAAATCCACTATTCCTTCCCATCCTTTCCTCTTAAGATAAAGGCGGAAAGGAACTAAAATTAAAGTACAAAGAAGTTCCCGGTGAAAAATCTTGTTCCCTGTCTAGTCTATATATTTTTTAAATAACTTTGTAACTAGTATGCCTAATTGTCAGCAAGCACTCTGTGTGTTCGTTGTCCTCTGCTGCGGGCGCGAGCTGCGCGGTACTCTGCGTACGACACGTAGCCGTCGCCATCCATGTCGTCTGCCTCTAGAGTACGGTCCACTAGATCTGAAATGTAAACAAGAGTATATTAATTATTAAAAGAAAAAAGCCCACGATGTAAGAGATTCTCTTGGGACAAATGAAATGAAACTTAATTGTGAAAAATCGATTAAGTCGTTCATACATATATCTTAGAAGCTTACAATAAAAATGGCAATTTACCCTAGCTCTTTTTACCATGCCTTATGGAAGGAAACAGAGATACGTGAGATAGTGTAATTCAGAACTATAGCGCCCATTTCTATCTAGCGCCTCGGGCAGTCACCTAATGCGAGTACTACCCTAACACCACTACTGGCTATAACCTTATAACATAGAAGTCTATCATCTCTGGCTCCTTCTGTAAGAATTGAGCTGGATTTCCGTTATTATTAAAAAATATATGTAAGATAATATACATACCTATGTACGATTCTAAATCGTTTGTCTCAGGTTCTATTGACGCTGACTCATGATCGTGATCTTCATAGTCTACCGTATGATACACTGCCTGTAAAAACATATTTCCATTACAGTAAAAAAACAAATTAAATCAGATACATTTAAATTCATGTATAATCAGGGAAAATGGTGGTGTCCACTACAATCGTTTGATTTCAAAGCGGCATAAAACAAAAAGCAACACGATTCGTGACACACGGCTGGTTTCTTTTTATTAATAACCCTTCGTTTGCACACTTACTATTATCTAATTAGTTACATGTAGAAAAGGCGGATTTGTTTCGTTGCCATGAACTAGGCAATTTTTCCTGAAGTAAAACACCGCGAATTTCCGCGACTACATATCTACAAATAGCTTGTGGTTTTACTTACTTTCAATAATTCAAGTCCGTCTAATTTTGAATTTCTGTCAAAATCGTGAGCAGAAAAATAATGGAACTCTAACTCTTCAGGCGTCATTCTTGATATAGCGTCAGACGTTAGCACTTCTGAGTCCTCTTCTATATGTCTGTAAAGATAATAAAATATATTATACGATATTTTGTTAATGTTAATGGCAGAGAAAACTCGCGGTTAAGAAATAAAGTTAACACGTTCAGTGCCACGATTTTATTTTAATACTAGCTTTCGCCCGCGATTCCATCCGCGTGGAAATAAAAGAAAAACAAAAGTGAGTAGCCTATGTACTTCTAGGTCCTGTAGGAATATCTCAAATTTAAAATGTAGGCTACAAACTATAACAAACACCCATCCATCCATCTATACTTACGCATTTATAAAATTTGTAAGACAGTAAGAAGTGAAAATTAATATGACACTGAATGTGTAATTTAGTAATTATTAGAGTCCGTTCATTGTGCGTAAGACAAATTGAAACAAGTTGTCGACGTTTCCGTCCATGAAGTAACTCCAAGAGACTGTTAGCTGATGGTAATCAGTGCGTGACATGTTTACTAACGTTACCCACTATCGTTATAATTCAATAAAAAAATAACCCTACTCATTATGTTGAAAAAAACAACGAAAACAATATGAGATTTACGGAGTAAACGTTTACGGCGCTCACACCTTTGACTAAACTATTACACAACTGTTTAGTCGCGCTTTGATTCCTATGAGCATATATGGAGGGGCGTACACTACTCGATTTTTAGTTGTGCAACTAAACAGTTGATTGGGCTAAACAATCGACAGTCGCACAACAGTTGTGCTATAGTTTACAAGGTGTGCGCTCGCTCGTGTACTACTCGTAGATTATATCATGAAGTGCTTCGACAAATCAGACTTACTTTATATCATGTAGTACTTGACTCTCGCCGGTCAACGGTCGATCGCCTCTAGGCCGGTAGTGGTTGTGTTTAGAAGACTGTCCTTGTGGATGGTGAGGTCCGCGACGCATGCCCGATGCTAACGCGCTCACAAGCAGGACGAGAGATACTGAAATTATAATACATTGATTAAAATTGGAGAGGTGCGTCAGTAGTCGAGATGAATAGACGTGCGTAAATAAATATTAAAATTTAAAGTGTCTGTACATCAATTTCAACTTTATGTGATTGAAT